>NW_011948414.1:17119007-17123251 GCF_000503995.2 Ceratosolen solmsi marchali
AGAGGTTCTCTTTTTCCTCCGCCTACCAATCGCCTCCGGGGTCGTCATCGGATTCGACAGAGAGTTTGGATTGTTTAGCGAGTTGTCAGCGTCCTCCAACCACTTTTGTAATAGTGGCTTCAACTTGCACATATTTTTGAACGATAGATTTAAGGCTTCGAACCTGTAAAAGCAATCATCATGTTTAACTTTATTGTATTCTAATTCTTGCTTTCTCTCTCTATCACTTAAATTGAGCTGGCCATTAAAAAATATTACATCGTCGATATTCACAATTACTCTATCTTCATTTAAGATGGTTTTATGGTTTTTTTCTTACGTTAAGTTTCTTATAAAATGCGCTTTTTTTTTTTTTTTTTTTTTTTTTTATAACCAAAGTTAAAGGATTTTAAAAAGAAAAAATTATCCCAAATAATCGAATTGCTATTTACCCCGTAAAATGTGTTAAGCAAAGATTATAAATCAATGTATAATTCTATTAAATTGCGATATGAAATAAGTTAAAATTTAAATAAATAAACAAATTAATAAGTATATTAATAATTATATGATATATGAGACTATCATACGCTTCTCATTACAGTTTCAGAGTTTCAGCGCTACTATTGTAAATATGCAGTCAATTAACTTAATTATAATTCAAATAATTATTCGAATGGCCTCTAAATTCATTAAAAATAAATATAAAAATAAAAAACAACACATTGTGGTAACATTATAGTGAATTGAAAGAAAGGCAATTTGTTACTCAAAAGAGATAGTTTGTCGGTGCAATTACGAATGTGTTAGTAATGAAAAAATTTAAGGTAAATTAAAAAAAAAAAAAATATATCCCACGCAAGAGGATGATAATAGCGGTCAACCTTTCAAAATTCTACAAAATTAAAATAATACTAATAAGCCAAGTGTCACGTGCTCACCTGGAGATGGTTGTCTGGGAGAAATCATTGCCGTATAGTTTACCCATGGCAAGACCAACGTCGCCCTGTGTAAAGCCGAGCTTGATCCTCCGTTGTTTAAAGGTCTTGGCGAATTGCTCGAGCTCCTCGAGGTCTGTTGTCTCCTCGGGGGAAGGCTCGAGCCTCGCGGGTGATGGCTTCACTGCCGGGGGCGTACCGGGAGGCGGCGGCGAGCGCTGCTGCTGCTGCCCAAGGTTCCTGGCTACGAGGCCACCCCCGCCGCCCTGTAACGCCTGTTGCTTCTGCAGCGCCTGAAGCTGCTGGGCCGCCTGGGCCACTGCCTGCTGTACCTGCGAATGGCAACGAGAATCTTCAGTCGACTCGCTTGCCGAATCCGTTCTCGACTGAATACATTCTCCCGTGTCCCTTATCTCGCTACTTGCGCGTTTAATATCCGCGGCGAACGTTCATTGAATCGGTATCTTTGGGATGCCGATTATTGAATTAAAGGACGGCCATTTTAAAGGTTTATTCGGTATTGAATCGGTAAGATTAAAGACGCTTTTCCTCCCTGGCCATTCGCATAGTGGCTTCGCTATTACGTGAAAATCTTTATTTGCATCAGAGTGAAATTAAAGCTTTAGAAAAGCGTCGTATTGTAAAACAGCTTGTTGAAACGGTGAATTGAAGGAATGAAGTGAACGCACGAGAACCGCAAGGCCTCTCATTCTAAGTATAATTCGTTTATTGCTTTCTATGCTCATATTATTGTTTTGGCAGTTATAATTTTTAGCAGAGAGGGAGCGTACGTGACGATTTCCATGCTTAAATTCGAGTGAAAAATTCGAATCTAGTTGAGTTTGGATCGTTAGAAGCGTCAGAGCGCCGGGAGAAGCCAAAATTATAAGATTTTATAGATTAAGGTAATTCCTATTATTGTAGTACCTGCATGGACTGTGAGTGCGGGTGACTCGATCTCTGAGGGTAGCCACCGCTCTGCAACAGCCCCTGTAATATTTCGTCCATGATCATCGATATAATGAAAATGTCACTAAATCGCCAACTTACTTTCTCATATCGTCCTCGACGTGAATAAGATGTCAAAGGTGCATAACAAATAACGGCACGCGACGTAAATAAGTGGCTTAAGGGCCGCGTAAGCATGCTTCGCTAAGGCTCGTAATTCGCAGGTGACTAGTAGCCGGCACAAGCCGAGGCAGGTCGAATACTTGGGGTAAAAATGACGGAGAGCCTAGGTAATCAATTGCCTCGACCCTTTCGAAAATGCAGATGCGAGGGCAACGGGAATCAGTGTATGCATATAACGCAGCCTGCGCGTCGACTCGTCAAGGGTCATAAAAAGGTGAAAACACCCTTTGCCGGTACAAAGGGTCCTCGTGGATCTATGCGTTTTTGCCTCTATCTATCTCTCTCTCTCTCTCTCTCTCTCTCTCTCTCTCTCTCTGAGTCAGGTCGCGTGCTCTTATAAGCGTGTGCCTTATGCTTACGTGTGGGCATATATACTTTATGCTTATTTATGTAGACACCCCGTGGGGTCGCGTGCTCTTATAAGCGTGTGCCTTATGCTTACGTGTGGGCATATATACTTTATGCTTATTTATGTAGACACCCCGTGGAATTACTTTACATCTCGGGAAGCCACGCGCTCGCGTGAATGGCTGAATAGACGGGCGCCGTCTGAGAGGGACCGAGACTAGCGGTGTCGTTGTTAGTCAGGTATTTTTACGGGCCGCGCACCTCTTTGGCGAAAGGGTGAAGAGCGAAAGAGTGCGGCACCTCGTCACATTTTAATAGAATGGTCGCGTGCCACTATTCAAATGGGGCCTGACTTGGGGCGGAATCGATCTGTCATACATAATGCTCGGCTCGTCTAATCTGGCTGAGTTTCGGCTCGGAACCTGTTAATTCCTTCAGTCCCCTTGTCACACTTGAGTATCTTCGTAATTTTCGATAGTTTAATTAGCAGTGGGCTCGTATGCTGTTCGTAATGCCCTCCTTGATATTTCGCATCGCCTTAATGTATTGGCTTTTGGGTATGTAACGGTAATGAGTGCGACGAGCACGGGGGGAGGAAAGCGTCGATGGTATTCGTAAAAATTTTGGACATTGAGAATTCGCCGATGTCGATTATTGAGCATAAATCTTTGGAAGAATCGGGAACTTTTAGAGCGATACCGTGGACCATTGTATAGGGACGTACTTCCCTTCATTATAATTCGTAAGAATGTTCCTCGAGAAGTAGGAAATTGTTATTCCGGTCCCGACATCGGCGTTAACTTTCCATATGTTGGAACACTTCTCGCCACATTGCGTAAAAGAGAGATGAAGCGAGGAGAGTGAGAGGAGAGTGGGGGAGGTATCTAACGAAGGAAGAAAGTCAGAGAGAGAGAGAGAGAGAGAAAGAGATGGGTGGGGAATAGCGAGAAAATAGTCAAAGAAAAGAATTAACATTTGAAAGAGGAAGCTGAGCGACGAGAATCGGCATGAAAACTAGCGGAAGAGGCGGCTGCGAAGCCGGAAAATCCCTAAGCCGCTTGCTCAACACGCATCTCTCGATCGGCGATTGAATAAAAGGGGTTCCTCCTCCTTTATACACGCGTACATACGTGGCGAGGATGAGCGGCACAGTCGTTCGTTCCTCCTCCCAAAGGCCCATAATAAACCTACGCGAGACTCGTCTAGTTTCGAGTAAGGCCGCTGAGCGGAAAAAGCAGCCCCTCTTCGTCTCTAGCCACGTGTTGGTTAACAAAGGCAAAGCGATGCAAGGCGGTCGGCGGGGCAAGGTGCCCGTAAGGTTCGCTTGCCCTTAACGAATCGCCTCCGAATACCTTTCAAAAGACTGCCGTACTACTAGTGAGGGCAGGGGAGGGGGTGTGAGTCAGAGAGAGGGAGAGAGAGAGAGAGAGCGAGAGAGAGAGAGAGAGAGAGCGAGAGAGAGCGAGAGAGAGAGTGAGAGCGAGGGTTATTGGGGTAAGGGCGGGGTGGGGATGGAAGGGAGAGAGGAGACTGCCATTAAATCCGCTAGGCGCAAAGTTGTTTTGTTACTTTTTATCTGGGACGACGTTGTTGTCTATCCGTACAAGTATGCGTGTATATAGGACTATTGAAAATGCTTCGTAAATCTCAAGCTATCCTAGACAATGTAAATGGCGGATCCTTGGTGTTACAAGCGGGAGCGTAGGTCCTCTAGAAAATCTATGCGCATCCGTCTGTATGCATATGTTAGCTCATGTACATATAAAGATTTTAGGGGATCGCCGCGTTAGTTTTTTTTTTCTTTCTTTTTTTTTTTTTTTTTTTTTTTAAAAGTTTTTTTTTTTTTTT
>NW_011948414.1:17123374-17177848 GCF_000503995.2 Ceratosolen solmsi marchali
TTTTTTTGTTTTTTTTTTTTTTTTTTTTTTTTTTTTAAGAGCTCTTCTTCTTTTTAGGTGCCGGTGAGCGAGGAAGATCGATAATTGAAGATATTTGATGAATCGCCTGACTGGCATACGTTTAAGCCGACTTCTTGGTCCGAGAAGCGATCGCGCCGTGGAAAAGTGAGTCGCGGAGAAGAAAGGAAAATTCTTTTGAATGCGTAATACGTATTGATGGGCCTCGCAACACAAGGAAGGAAAAATGAACTAATGAACGTAAATAAAAATAATCATGACAGCGTTAAATGATTAAGAAGCCCAGGAGTCGCTTTTTTTCCTCTACAATAAGCTGACCTTCTTGATATTATTGTTAAAAAAAAAGTAGATAAATAAATAAATAAAAAAAATAATAATTTATAATATAATAATAATTTATATTATCAGTACTTCAAATAAAAATTTTTTTATGGAGACTCGATCGATATGTTATGGAATCTCGAGTTTTCAAAATGTTTAAAGGTGTGATTTCATAGACACAGTATTATTAAATTTCAAATATAATTATATTGTTAATTGTATTTAAATCAGTAATTATTTATTATTAAATATTCTCGAATCACAAGTATTTGTCGATCTATTTTGCATTCACAATTATAGCCACAATGTTTTATCAATTTTGATACAGAATCCTTAACATAAAACTTGTCGAAAGATATAATTTAGGATTTAAAAAATCATAAACTACGATTAAAATTTTTTCTCAACATTTATAAATATATGAAATCAATGAGTTGTATAGATGCAATTTTTAACACCGAATAAGACTCCATAGACATTTAACAATGTTTATCCGACCCATTAAAAGTTAAATGCAACCCCGTTACAACGAATTACCAATTACCGTATGAACCTAAAAAACTTGTACTTTTCAATTCTAACGCTATCGCTATTATTTCCAATGAAATTATTAATTGCACTGCCACTATTAAATTACATGTTTCCCGATAACATTGATATAGGGACATGGTTCGTGGATGAGCATGTGATGAAAATCCGTTTTACCAAGGTGCGAGGCTCACTTTTCCAATATAAAACGGTAATCGCCTATATTTGTGTATCGGGAAAAGCAACACCCCGAGAAGGGATATATCAGCATCAAAGCTGCATAATAGTAATGATAAGAAAAAAGAATTATTGTATTCTATTGTAAGAATGTATATATATATATATATATATATAAGAGCTTTCGATAAATAGTAAATGAATTATGGTAGATGGGAGCTCGGGTGGAGAAGGGAATCTCGTGCGTTTCGCCTCGACGTGAGGAAAGAAGCACTCTTCGGCAAGCCTACCTGATTCTGAAGGAAAAACTGAGCCTGGGCCGGGAGTTGTCCAGCCGCAGTCGGGTTCGCCTGCTGGAACATGGCGAATTGCTGGAGCTGCTGCTGGAGCGACTGCTGCTGCTGCTGTAGGGTGGAGGCCAGCGCTTGAATCTCCTGGGGACTGAGGGCCCCGAGGGAGCCGTGCATGAGGAGCTGCTGGCCTACGAGCTGGGCAGCGAGGGCCGCCTGCGAGCTGCTCGTATTGCCGGCGTGGCTCCCGGTCAGCTGACTGCTCACCCCGGAGCTCGGGGAGGAGGCGCTGCCGCTGGTGCCGCTGCTGCTGTTGCGCTGCGAGACGTCCGTTACCTACGGCAGAACGTGCCACTTCATTGCTTTCTTTCATACGTTGTTGCTCAACTTTTTCTCGCGTGGACATTTTTGTTCTAAAAGCGGCCCAAGACTTTTGTTGTGCTTTTCTTTTCTTTTTCTTTTTTTTTTTTTTTAAAGTAAGCCTCGTACAACCGGACCGCTCAATTATTTATTCGATTTTGCTTCACGGAGCAATGATTCATTCATTCAGTCTGCTTGAAAGCATTGGCCAGATATCAAATATTTTCTTTTTTTTTCTTTTCATTCTTTTTTTTTTTTTTTTTTTTTTTTTTTTTTAGTTTTTGATGCACGTAGCCTTTCAATTCACAGTATTTACGGATTAATTAGAAATTATTTCCACATATTAATGTTGAAGAGAGAAATGTAAAAATACGAGCTGGACAAGTGTCAGTCGCACTTGGAATTTGTAAACGATGAATACACACGTAGTAAAGTACACAGATATGTAAAGTAACTTATGAGGTTTCAATGCTGTAATTGAATGTGTAAGCTTGAAGCTTTGCAGAAAATGTCCTTATAAATTTTTTCTAATTTTAAATATAATATTTCTGTATTCTGAAATAGACTTATATGATTATAATAATCTACGTAACAATTAATCGTGCCGATCAACTCTCTCTCTCTCTCTCTCTCTCTCTCTTTCTCACCCATCTCTGTCGCTTAGTACGTAGACGATTAATAATTATTGTTAGCGTATGATTAATTAATGCTCTTTTATATTTATAACAATAATTACGAAAATAAAGATATTATCATTAATGTGCAGTACGTTGAGCATATGAATTTCTCACTTTTCATTGTACGAAATGTTATCTTATCCATGTAAGCGTACTCATTTGAGAAGAAATTATGAAAAATTAGTGAATACATGCATGTAAAAATTTTCTATAGCACAGCCATATTTGGATGTCATTTCCAGTAGGATTTATAAACAGAAGAAAAAAAAGAAAAAAGTTTCACAATCATTTTGTTAAACTCATTCGTCGTTTGAAGTAGCACATAATCATTAAGATTATGCACACATTTTTACAAAGTTCACACATAATTATTAAAATATACATAACCATTAAAATCATTGTAAGAAAGAATATAGGAATTAATTAGTTGATAAAGAGCGTATTGTTGGAAAATTCAAATTTACTACTTGACGGAAGATCGGACGGTTAAAAATAGCGATTTAAGACGAAAAATATTATATTTTAATTGTTGAGAATTTTGAAATTTCTAATTTACAAATAATTTCACGTACTTTTGGCATTGAATTTTTTCAAACGAGCATGTAAAACAAAATGCCCAAGAATCTTATAATAGATCGGTATATTTAATGTGAATTTGTGCATAATTTGACGATGACAATCGAAGATTTAATCGCTTATACGAGCCTTAATACTGAACTTTAGGTAATCACATTACGCGGCTTTAAAACATGTTTTCGGAACTCATTAGATTACGCGCGTCTTAAGCGTTATTGGCTAATAGTAATAATTCCGCGTTGGGAAGACGCTTTTCTCGTCTTTTGTAACGCAGGACGTAATTTTACCGTGGCCGAATACATTTATAACAGAATCGAAAATGTCGATGGGAAATCAGAGCGTTCCACCCTCCCTTAATATATTTCGCGTGTAGGGTAAATGCCGTTGAACAAAGGGTCTGTTTACACTCCGCTAGGCCAGGATATTGGTCACTTTGGTACCTCCTGCGCTTTTGTGCTTTGTAAAATGTCCCCGCGCTACGTCGCGCTATTTCCTTCTTCCCGGCCGCTTATTCTTTACACGGCCTACGCACTCTTATTTATTCCTCAAATATTGAATTTCTATATTTTTTTTTCCCTCCTCTTTATATATATATATATATATATATATATATATATATATAAGCCGAACGCTACTGTCCTCTCTTTTTATTCTACTTAAAAATCCTCCTTCTGTCTTTCGGTAAAGGCAAAGACCGTGGATCCATTTTTTTTTCTTTCTTTTTTCTTTTTTTTACCTGGCAGATGGTCATTTCCGATGGATAAATATACGGTTCGAAACTTTTATATCACTGGATCGACCTTGGTCATAAGAGAATTATGTAGGAGGATTTAGAAGAAGGTAAATAATAATAACGGAAATTCATTAGCATATTAAGTTGTGTATTAATTGTTTGCAAAATGCCGGCGTTCGTACTTATTTGAAATTACACGAGTAATGGAGAGTTCGGATTACAGTCAGGTATTGTGCTACATCGAGCTTACCTGCCGCGATCTTTGGCCGTCGCCAAGGTGTGCGCGCCTATGCTTTTCCTCGCAGGTCGAAAGAGCGAGCCGGCCAGCCCTTGGGCACATCGGGCCGAGATAAGCGAGTCGATGACCCGACCTTGGTCCGAGTTCCTAATACCTCGGCACGGCGCGGTGATCTCAAAGGAAGCGATTGGCGTCGAAACGACTGTGACAGCGCGCGCGGGGGCGATCATCCATAATCCTGACGAAATCGTGGGAAGTCCGGTTGCGCGCGCGCGCTCATCGATAGCCATCTCCCCGTGCGTAATTTCTCGCGGCGTGGACTCGACCGACGCTCTCGATGTCGTCACCTGTTGGGCCGTAATTAGCTGGGCCTAATTCTCGTGCGGGGCTTCCGACCACCTGCCCCGTCCACTACTCAGTCGGTGAGCACCGGCCCGCGCACTCCCAATACGTCCGACCGCGGGCTCGACCCCAAAGTCACTTCGATTATCTCGCCCGCGTAGAAATCAAGCCCCCGTCTCCCTTTCTAAACCAACCAATCACATCTCACCGAGCCCTTTTTCACCTTTCCCTCCTATTCTATTGTGAGTTGTCGCGTGCTAGCGTTATCAGTATCGGATATCGTATTGACGATCGAGCGTGGGTGCGCTTACGTGAATTTCCCTTACTTACCAGGTTGAGAGCTTCTCTATCGGAGTCGATTGAGTCGTGATCCAAGTGGGGCTCGTTTCCATCTTGCACGTCACTCGCGATGCTCCGGTCGTCACCGCTGAGATCGGCACCATCCACTTCGCCATGTAAATCGGCATCTGTAAACAAAAATTATGTCCCCTCTCTCAATAGCTGATCCTTTCCGTTCAAAAATCAGAATAATTTTATTTTTATAGATGTTTCGTGTGTTTTTGTGCGCGCGTTTATCCCGTACATGTCTGTATAGAGATATTTTATATCAAGTTTTATTAATATATATATATATATATTGGATTATTAAAAGTAAGCTTAAACCGTGTCTTTTTCATTCCTTTAGCAGGAAATACCAATTTCTATATTATAAGATAATAAATATTGCATCGTGCCATATAGCCAATTATAAATAATATTTTTCTAAGCATTATTATTGTCAATTTTCATTAATAACGTTTTAGTTTTTTTTTTTTTAATATTTTCATCTTTCGTGTAGTGAATGTTGGTCTATTCTTTTTTTCTTTTACCATACGGATTCATTACAGATTGCTAACTAAAATTGAACTTTGTCAGCTTTATTTTTGTTGTTGTTTTAATTACTTGCTAAATACAATATTTGCTGTAAACTTCAAAGCAAGCGTCGTCTCGCAAAATAATTTAACAAATACATTGGAGATATAATTTTCAAGCTTAATTAAATGTTGAGAGAAAACAATATTTGAAAAATCTCTGTTAAAATATCGCCGCAAACACGATGACAACTATTAGGATCATAAAATAAAGATAATCTTGGAATATACGAGCACTGTGCAATCGACGAGATTTGAGAAAACTCGGCTACGAACCATCCTTACTTCTAATCAACGATCTCAATTAATAAGGAATGAAGGAATAAAAGACGGAAACTTATGACGTACAGTCATTGTTATTCTGCGGCCGGTATTTCCGATGATGGCCGCGATAGCTTGTGGGTCTGCTTGTCGGCGTGCTGGTAGCATCGAGCCTCATGTCCGTAAAGATCATCCTTGGCTCCTCCAAGAAGACCATCTTCCCTTGGCACCCCAGCGACTCCTCGACACTCTTCACCGACACCACATCGAAACACTTAATTCGTAGATCCAGGCCGTGACGCCCACGGACTTCAACTCCAAGCGGAAGCTCGCCGAGATGGTCCGAGCAGCGCTCATGAATATTCGCCAGTCGATTATACGGGTGACCCTCGACGACGTAGTCTCTCGACGCAATCTCGCGTGCTCTCGGCCGCGTCGTCCTACTGATGCGCGGCCCAACGCCGAGCGAGTGTCAGTGCTGCTGTGACGCAACGGCGCCGCGACGGCCCTAAGGGCGAGAACTACCCCCACTCGGAGAGTCGCCGGCCGGGGCCAGCCATTGGTCGGAGGTAGCCGACGGGCCTCGCTCTCATTGGCCAAGCTCAGCCGCGCGCAGCGACCACAAAAAACCCCTTTACCTACGCGGACCCCTACCTCCGGCAACGCGAGCATATGTATTCATCATTCTATCTTATGACGCCCTCCCTCGCATTATGTGCAACCCTTTTCTATCTCTCTCTCTCTCTCTCTCTCTCTCTCTCTCTCTCTCTCTCTCTCTCCGCTTCACCGGAATTTTTAAGCGAATTCGCGACCGTTTTTTACTCTAATCCCTTTTTCTATGATTTAATGCTTAGGCCACACTATGCTTGTACCATTTTTGCTCCAGCAGGATGTCGTCCGTTAGCTTATGGTCTCGCTATAACTCTACGGCCGATTCTGTAAAATCAAATGGTGAACGACGAATCTTGGAATGGAAGAATAACGATTTCCATTACGACTATTACTTCGATATGCCGCGGCACGACGATTTATAGGCCCTTTTCTTTTTGTTTCTTTTCTTTTCTTTCTTTCTTTCTTTCTTTTTTCTTATTCAATATCCTTGCATCGTTGTCCTTCCGTTGATATTATCATTGTTTTTAAATATCGTGATCGAATACGGAGAATACAGAGAAAGCGATATACAGAGCTGTCGTTCTGGTAATTTAAGTAACAATTATAGCCTTCGACTAGAGCTCATTTTATCATCGACCAAGTCATTATTTATATTTAATTAAATGTTCGATTTATCTATTAAATTAACTTTTTTCTCCAAAAAAAAAATGAAATATCCTTTTCACAGCTGAGATAATCTTAGTTTTTTGTTTGTTTGTTTGCTTGTTTCTTTTTCTGTTTTTTTTTCCGAAGTTTTTTTAAGTACCTTAGAAAAGAAAATAATACATATAGAATATATTTTTTTTAAAATAAAAAAAACCAAACTTATGGATAAAATGTACATTAGAAAATGTACATGTTTAGCTATTTCCTCGAATATAATATCCAACTTAGACTCTATATTGAACACTTTTAACTGAAATTAAATTCCATAATCGTATATTATAATTATCAAATTATTATAGATTTTCCACAAGTATTTCTAAAAAAAAAAAAAAAAGTAATGTGAGAACTGTATCGAGTGCCATCATTACATTAAACAAAAAAGCCAAGCATCGAATATTCACAGTCTTTGCGAAAGAAAGGTGGGTAATCAGTTCCACAAGAAATTTTATAATGTAACACTCCGAGGTATGGCCGCCGCTTTTTAATTTCCAAAAAACGACGGATAAAAGAGCTGACGCTCCCTGGCTGTGGGAAAATGGAAGATAGATGGAATGCGACCTTTTCTGCGGAAGGGTCAGTTCTGCCGCGAGGCGTACGAGTACAATAATAAAAAAGAAAAAAAACCGTAAAAAACGCGATCACCTAGATTTTCGCATGACAAGATGATCCGCGTTCCCATGCAATCGATGTTTTGGGGTGAAAGAATGCTAAAAAGTGAGCGATGCCTCTATAAAAATTGTTGCGCTTCGTACAGGTAACTCTCGATAGGTGCAGGGGGATGGAAATCTATGAAAGAAACGATCGAATGAAAAAATGAGAAAAAAATGGGGGGGAAATAAAAAATTTCCGACAATCCGGTGAATCTCTGGGCCAGAAGAAATTTTGGGGCTAAAAGTCTCTATGTTTCGTTTCGATTCAGTTCAAGCTCTCCCTCCTACTTCTACATTGTCTACCATCTCTCTCTCTCTCTCTCTCTCTCTCTCTCTATCGTAGCTGGCGTACAGTACAGACAGAACTCCACCTTTTTTCCGTATAAAGTGCGGCATACCTGAATGCAGATTCCCCCGAAATCGTAAAAAAGCTACGTTGTGGGTCAGGTAGAAAAGTGTATACATCTTTTTAGGATTCTGTGCAAGGCAAACGGAGGCAATGGGAAAAGAAGATAGATGCACACATTATACGAAGTATATTTAATGAAGAATAGTGATTTAAAAAATTTACTTAGATCAACTATGACGACCTAAATTTCTCTATTCTCTATGTCAACTGTTCAAACCAATCAAATTATAAATTATTGTTTACCGTTAAATATACATTAAAAAAAAAAATTTCTATTCTTATTAAAGATAAATATAATTATGTTGTTAAAATACAATTCAATTATTAAACGAATAATTAATGTTTATAGCTATAATAATAATAAATATACTAGAGGTTATTAATCAGACCTATCAGTATGGGGAAATCAAGCTATTCGAAGCCGTATGGTGTTTTATCTATTGTTTACTTAATGCATTATTCATATTGCATTCGATTCAGTAAATTAGATTGATTATTCATTAGAATCTAGGTATGACAATATGATCTTATTTCTCAACCAATTACAGCCCCATAGAGCTACGTTTATTTATATATTTTCACTTCTTAATACGTACATTTTACTACGATGACGAATCGGAGAATTTTTAGCAATTTCCAGTGCGTCAAAAATATTGAATTTCACACGAGAGGCAGCGCGACATCAAGGATAAAATCAAGCAAAAACAAAACGAAAAAAAAAAAAAAAAAAAAAAAAAAAAAAAAACATAAAGCAGATTAAATAAAAAAGAAAAAGAGAAAATCGTAATGATGGTATGGAAGGGGTCGAATCTTTTAAGCACTTTTTGAGGTGATTTCTTCTAGTTTTGCTATTCTCACCATTGGCGTGCACACCCTTTGACGTCATTCGTTATATACGTCTGTCTGTGCCCTAAACTCGGCAATAGAGCGCCAAGAGAAGCGCAATCGAGAAAAGAACGTTATAACTTTTTGTACCCAGCTGCGCCCTTTTCCTAAAAGAGATGAGATGCCTAACCGTCACTTTCCCACTTTTTTCTTTACTTTCGAACTATGTGGCCAATGATACAGTGATAGAGCTCTGATACAACGACTTTCGAGTCTTTTAAGGTTTTCTTTCTTTTTTGATCGGGAAGGGACTACGTAGACAAACGCGTGCGAAATTATCGAGGAGGAAGGAGAAAAGGAAGGAGGAGAAGTAATAAGGAGAAAAAGCGATGAGTATGTGAGCTTTGCCTCGAAGGTCTCGCTATCTTTTATTAGCGCCAACGTACTTTTTCTGCTTACTTTTTCTAATTCTTTGCTTTGTGTTTTGATATCTAGATTCGCCAAAAATCGAAGGAACGAGGTAACGGCCAACTTTTTCTAACGTACCGATAATGTACAGGTATGGGGCACGCACCTACGGAGCGATGCACTATGCGGAAAAACGAGACGGCAATGTGAAACGACCAATTTTATTGGCCCTCCCGGTACATGTACTTTGGAAATAAGTAATAAAGAAAGTAGTCGCGATGGCTTAAGTCGTGGTAGACGCGATTTGAGAATGGGGAGGACGTAAGTCACAGATTAACACAGAGTTAGGCTCATTAGAATACATAGTCGTCGTGATTGATAAATTAAAGTTATTGAGTAGTGAAGTAATAATATTCTTATGCAAAGTTACGAAAAAAAAAAAAAAAAACAAAAACAAACAAACAAAAAACACTGGACTCGTGAATAAGTGAGGCAATTATTAATTATTTATTTAAAAAAAGTAACTTTTGCATGTGAATGGCGAGGGAGGGAACGTGGGTAGATTGATTGATAAACAATTATTATAATTACCGACTGTACTATAATAATAAATAAAACATCATTCCCCAAAGTCGCTTGGGTGACAATTGAATTTTATCGCATCTGCGCATCGTACGTCCTGAAAATAAATGTTTCTCGAGCAATCGACATAACTTTAATTGAAAAGCTTTGACACACCGTCAACTACCAGCTCAAGCGTCGTTCAGTAATGTTCCCATGCCATAATATATTATCAGGCGATCAAAAACGGAAAAACAAAACCGCCGATGAAAAGGAATTGAAGCGATATTCTGATTGCCTCTGTATACGGAGGAGCGAAGACAGGAAGGAAACGAACGACATTCATTCGTGGACGCAATAATGCTTTCACATGAGAAAATGAGATATTACACGAGGGTCGTTACGTTCGTTCAGCTTTCGCACCCACATTTAGAAAAATGCACTAAGCTCGGACAATGAAATCGCCATACGCGCTTGAATATATCTATTTATACGAGAGTGAGGAAGAAGGAGAAATGAAGCCAATGTGGATGAGAGTGAGTTTCGTCAGTGAAGGGGAGGTGGGGTGGAGGGGGAGGATGAGAGGAGGAGGGGTGGCGGTGGTGGTGGTGGAAGCATCTATCCATCACCCACGCATTCACACACAAATCGTCGAATGCGGTATTCTATAAGTCCGTACGATAGCTCTAGGGGTCGTAGTTGCATCGCGTGTGCAGCTGGTTTTCGTTGTCCTCCTGCCACCCCTCCCCGGTTCACGATTTCTCGCTTTGCTTTTTTTCTCCAAAGGTCCTGTGTGCGTGCAGTCCTACGATCATCGGTGGGATCAGTCTCGTAGCTGCGAACCTGACCAGTCCTGGTCCCCCACCCCCGCTCATTCCCTTACTCGCTCCTCTCCCCCTCCTTCACTCTCTCTCTCTCTCTCTCTCTCTCTCTCTCTCTCTCACACGCGCGCGCGCTCTTTTTCTATTTCCGCTTACTGCACAAAAAAATTGCATAAGCCTATAGAGGTCTATATATATATATATATATATATATATGTATGAGCTCGAAGGTTATTGAAAATGAAATAAAAGAGGGACAAAGCGATGTTTTTGAGGTAGCATGGTGGTCAGGTGATATAAAAAGTCATAGTGACAATTGAATTCCGGATGTATTAAAATTAAAAAAGACCTGTTTCGAGCTAAATCACTGCATACCGCCTTTCAATTAATCTCAAATAAACTTGTGAATTAATAATATATTCTTATGAATCTTACGTGCATTAACTTTATGAAATTCTTCTAATAATTATCGCTATTACTTTTGAGTGGGATTGGTATTTTTAAGGGTGATCGAGTCAGGTTAAGAATAAAGGAAGCCATTGATTTCAAAGTGAAATTTCGATTTAACAATCTCGGATGAATTGGTTACAGAAATTTCTCAACATTAAGCCCAGTCTCCGAATAATATCCGAAAAATCATTAAATACGAGGGTGGATAGGTAGGGAGGGCATTCGAAAACTTTCCCTCGAATCATTTGGAGCTGCATAATAACTCGGGCATCTCGTCGGCCTCACAGCCACGAAGATAAACAAAAAATAACGTGTCTGGGACGCGTTTCTCCGCCCATCGAGCGAGCCCGCGAAGATTTCCATCATCTCTGGGAGCTCGATTCGCCGCTGGGTGAGAGGATCGCATAAGAGAGCAGGGCGACGCCCGGTAGCCGGGAATTGGCGGCGTTTCTGTAGATCCGCTGTTGTTCCGAGACGAGAAAGCCACGAGGAGGGCGTGTTTTTTTCCTTTCGCTCAGCCGCCACATCTGCATAAAACATCAATTTAGTCCGAGCCGGCGGCCTTTCCCTCTCCCCGCGTTAGACCCACGCACACGCACACGCACACGCACACGCACACTCACGCTCACACTCACGCGCACGCATCCGTCCCCTACCCTCCCCATCCTATCCTCCCCCATTCCTACCGAACGCGCCGTCCTTCTATCGCGCGCCTCACTCAGCCTTCCTCATCGAGGAAAAATCGTCTAGTCACGCGGAACGTCCTCCTCTTCCTCAGCGCATCCTAAGCGCCGATGTACCCAATGAATGCGTCTGAGTTCGCCACAAAGGGAAATCGTTATTTTCACGGCTCGATTTGATTTCGCGCTTGTACACATGTACACGTCATTCGTCTGGTTGTATAAACCTTGTGCTTAACTCTGTATATAGTATGTGTATAGTCCGTTTATCGCGTTGAACGTCTCTCTTTCTCTTCTTGCCAACTCACGTTCTCTCATTCCTCGTAATATGTTATAACGTTAATTTTACGCTTATTAGAGTCTCTCGAATGCCTTTGAGTTGTTGAAAATATTGTGTTTTCTAGGCATTGTTTAATTTATGTAGAATTTTGTATGAAATTTAAATTCAATTACGGGGATAAGAAACGGAGTGAACACTGTGTATTAGCATGCGAAATAGGTAGAATACAATATTCATTTTTTTATTTTTTTTATTTTTATTTTTATTATTTTTTTTTTTTTTAATTATTAGTATAACGTTTTTTTTTTCTTTCTTTTTTATTCTTTTTTTTTTTTTTTTTTTTTTTTTTTTTTTTTAATTATTAGTATAACGTTTTTTTTTTCTTTCTTTTTTATTCTTTTTTTTTTTTTTTTTGTTTTTTGTTTTTTGTTTTTTGTTTTTTGTTTTTTATTTTTGTTTCTTTACTCGCGCTGTGCGAAAGCGTCGTTTATTGTTGACGATCCATTCGGACATGTAGTATGCGTCATTATGATTGCTATACTATTTTCATCCTACCCTTCACTTACACTCTTAAATGCCAAAATTAGAAAACTCCTCGATTGGTCATAAAAATTTCGTTGTAACATTTTTACTCATTGGTCAGCGATTTTTTCCATCATCATCGCCGCTTATGCAATGATCACAGTATAGGCTTTGCCGAATTCACGCTAATTATATCTTGTGACGAGTAAACAAGTATAAATTAATGTAAATAATTAATTTCTCAAAGCCGTATCAGCATTAAATAAACATGCCATACGATTGACTACTGCAGATTATACGGTAGAGCAACGGATAAGTCTTATTTTAAGAGTAAAAAGCTAAATTAGTTCCATTTACGACTTTTCTGTCGGATTTTTCGGATAAAATCGGCAAAGATGGGGTTCTTGCGGTCTTTCTCCGTAATATAATTCTACCGTTTTTCTAATTCCAGCCATGCGATGTCGGGGCGAAGAGTATAGCCAGCAGCTCTCCTTGTGTCATTCCCAAATTTTCGGTTCGGTCGCAAAATTCCGCAAATCGATATATTCTCCGTCCCTCTTTCTCTTCTGCACGTGCTTTGCCCATCACTCGGAGCCAAAGTGATTTCTCTCCTTTCTCATTATCCGCGTCTCCCGAAACTCCTCTCTGCGTCTTCGAAATCTCCGAAGGAGACGCGTTCGCCACACTGCAATCGATGGTTTTTCGGGGTTCTGTTCTCGCGCGACCGCCGCCCGCTTATTTCCTCTTCCACGAACTGTTTATGGGTTTTCGAAAAAGAAGTATGGGGCGAATAATGGAATATTAGAGACATTTTTCCCCGAAAACCATTGGAGTATAAATGACAAAACTTTCGTTAAATGTTTCTTTACACGATACATTATACATTATTTTCTGAAGGTTAACGTTTGCTAATATTCTCTCTCTCTCTCTCTCTCTCTCTCTCTCTCTCTCTCTCTCTTTCTCCCTCCCTGTTTTCATCTTCTTTTTATTCATTGAAAAATAATCAACAACCGTGTATTATTTTAGACGCGACTAATGAAGTAAAAAAAAAATAAAATACAGAAAAAAAAAGAAAATAACCGTGAGGACAACGGGAGATGAAACTTAAAGTCCGTAATCCGTTAAGTGGTCCAATCGGTAGTTATTCTCCAAATAAATAGAGGGGCAATACTACAATTTTCCTCGTGTTTTAATCGTCGCCACCTTCCACCATTCCTTTTCTCACCGTCCAGCAGCATTGTCAACTCAACTATCAGAGTGTCTCGATGGTTTATCGACACACCTACTTGGCACGGATGGTACGATCACAGCAAAAAAAAAAACACAGCCTCTGATAATTCCAACGCGCGCTCTCTCTCTCTCTCTCTCTCTCTCTCTCTCTCTTTCACTCTCTTTCACTCTCTGTATTCATCGTCAGCATATCAGGCGGCTGGCCAGGGTCGCTCTCCATTATAAGATAAACGCCAGCGGTGCTGTGGTCGCGTTGCGCGCGATATACTTTGCTCGGGAAAAACGGGGATCGCATTAGAGCATGGAGGTCTCCTTCTCCTCGGGGCCTTCTTGCCGAGAATCAAGCATCTGCCCGATTTTCTCCCAAGGTAGCGTCAGCCACGGCATTCTTACGAATCCCGCGTGCAAGGGCTGCTGCGCAACAAAGCCGCAGCGGGTTCTTACGGGGGAGGCAGTCAGGCGACTTACGATTTTATTAGGGCCTCGCGTCACTCGATTATCCTGCTTCTCTCTCTCTCTCTCTCTCTCTCTCTCTCTCTCTCTATTTCTATCTACCTTTCTCCGTCGCGCGGCACACTATAAGACCTGTCGGCCGGGGCTATGTAGAGTGCTATGTAGATGTGCGCACGCATGTGAAGGAGCCGCGGGCTTTCTCGATCGGTTTGGTGCATAGGATTCGGAAAAATCAGAGCTCGTAAATTCACACGTGCCTTTCAGGTCCGTCTGACAATGATTCTATCGCACGGGCCCCGTAAGGGACTTTCCGATTGTTCCGGACATGGTCATCGGGACAATTTTAGTTGTCGAGTTTGGATAAAGACCTCCAGCGTCTCGATTTGCTTCTTATTTCTCATGAAAGAACAATTTCTCTCACAATGAACTATTTGGCCCACCACGGCTCTTAATTTTCCTTGAGCCAGATTAACAATTGAGATTTACATAGTTGCTCTAAATCACTCGCGCTTCGTTAATTCTCTATACGTTTATCGTCCTGAATGGCGATTTCCAAGCTTCGGGCCGAGCATTGCACGAAGGAAAATTATGGAAAAGTCGAATGGTAGAAAGGGCAAAGTGGATATGCTAACGTCGATAGTTGCCCTATAAATTTATCCAGCCTTACAATCCCATAATGCCAGGCTATTTCTTCGCCAAGCATTTATTTATAAGCATTCATTCCGAAAAGCTTGTTAAATTTCAACTTTTATTCAAAATCTCCGATAATCTCGGTTATACTAAAAATTATTCTAAAAATTAAAAATCCTTTATTTTAATGGGCAATTAATTGTCTAACAGCATAGATTTGTCGGTGCATAAAATAATTGATGATTACGAGACGCGTGGGTATTGGCCAGAGAGCGAGGTCACTGTTCATAAATTTCGCAGCCAATGATTTTCAAACGCCAAGTCGGCATTTCGTCAACTATCACGCGACACTTCCAGCTATTATTACGGATGCTGATCACTCGATCACTGTATCCGGAACTTTTGCGCTTAAGCGTATCCACGATGCGATCCATAGATCGCTTTCGTCCAAAAGCTTGAACTTGATCGTCGATTCATCTTCAGGCAATCTAACAAACCGCACACGCGCTACTTGGCGCAGATTGCAGCGATCGCACTTCTCCCGCTCGAGGCAGCCGCGTGGGGGAAATACGTCAACCCAAAAGGGTGACCCTTCTCTCTTTCTCTCTCGTGCTCTTCAGCCAATAAAATAACACAGTTGTGTATGTATCCTCGTGTGCGTACAAAACGCAGAGGGCAAGGGTAGGAAGGGGTGGGCCGTCGTTCTCGCTCTTTTGGTCGTAGATGCCTGGCCGCAAGCCTGAAACCGTTAGGTCGGTCGCGTGCCAGTAGAGAGGGGCACGTGCCCTCGTCTCTTTCTCTCGTACAAATGCACGTACACGCGCGAGCTCCTCTCTCTCTCTCTCTCTCTCTCTCTCTCTCTCTCTCTCTCTCTCTCCCTTTTCCATTCTCCACTATGTGTCTCCGTCTCGTGTTCACTTACTCTCACTCTCACTCTCACTCTCTCTCTCTCTCTCTCTCTCTCTCTCTTTCTCTCATCTGTCTCGAGCTAAAAATCGATAGTTAGGAGCGCGGGAAAAGGGTTAAACCCCCTCCAGCCGAGCGAGCGGCGATACATGGATGGATCTTACCGCGGCAATATATCGCTGCGAGATTTTTGGATGCGCGTTCCTAACGAACGACCGCTACGGAAGAGAGACGGGACAATTATTACGCACAATATCACCTGTGTATTTCTAAGGATCTTTATACAACGTGAGCTACAACATAGCCTCATCTTTTAAGCCTGAGCTCCAACCCTACTCGGTTTCTCCGCTCGTACTTTCATACGCCCCTTTCTCCGTTCGTCGCGTGCGTAAAAAATGCCGCCAGCGCTCTTCGAGCCAATAAGTTTCCTACTAAGTCGCTTATGCGAAGCGAATCGCGCATCCCGTAGCTTTCGTTGACAGCTCACCAAATGGTCAAACCATTGAAATGCGGAGCTCACAGAGTACACCGGTGATGCATCGCCATTAATATTTACGTGCTACGGATTTGGAAATTTTCATAGCGTGAACCGTCGTGAGATAAGCCTTTATCCTAGAGATAAACTTTACGGAAAATTCACGCTTGCTGCTTTTTTTCATTCTCTTTTATCTTTTTTCTTTTAACACCATCACCTTAATAACGAGCTGCGATATAATTCGGATTATATTTTTATTCCAAACGGCAGCGACAGCAGTGGCAACAGCAACAGCAGCAACAGCAGCAACAACAACAACAGCAGCAATAGCTTTGCGTTACATTTCACTCGGCATTGTGTCGAAATCCTACTAACATATGCTCACCTTCAAATCCGCCGGCATCGAAATCGAAGATCGCGCACGTCTGCTTTTACCGAAATTAATTTCCCGATACCATCCACTCATTAAATCCATAATTTATATCCAGAGCCACATGGGGCGTAACCGTTTCGTCGCATCCTTCCCTAACTTTAGAATTTCGAGGGAAATAGCCTTGAGCGATATTTTCATAGGTTTACCGTACAAAATGATTTGCCGAAGCGTGGGCGAACGTACGAGGAAGCAGGTAAACCGAACCGACTGCTGCCGCCATTAATATCGGCCTATTCACATACTCGAGGAAACGTGAAAAATGTTTGGAGTCGGGCAAACAACCTTTCACGTATCGCGAGGCAGATGCACGACAGGAGCGCGTGCCGTAAAAACACACGGGGCTGCTTTTCTCGACAACCCCGGTCGCCCTAAACAGTTAGCGCACATCGACTGTCGGTTTAACAAATAGATACGAAGGATGTTGTAAGGATAGCTGCTCATCGGCTATCATTTTTCTCTCTCGGTTTTTGCCCGCCGAGACGCGCTGCGTCCTCTTAGCCTCCAGGTGCTTTATCGCAACTGCGCGCGATATCGGTATCCGTCACGTCACGAGTACCGATACTTGCCATCGTTATGCGCATAGCTGTAAATCTGGACGGATGTGCCGCAGATGCTATACTTCCGACAACTAAGTGAGCGTGCGCGCTTTGAGCATAATATGCCATGACTCGTGGAAAAAGAGCCGATTTTTTCTGCCTTCGGCGTTTATCGAGGTTCGGGAGTCATTAGCGATTCGCTCTATAAAAGTAGATGTAGCGTGATTTAGTGAGATAACTATCTGGCATTTTGTCAATTATGAATAAGGGTAGCTCGTGAGGCTGTCTATTAGCGACGAGAGATGAAGAAAAGCGATATTTTTATCCATCAATCCTATATTGGTGCATCGAATCGACGCTATAATGAAAAAAGAATATATATATATATATATATATATTGTAATAATGTATTTTCGGTGCAGCTAAGTGTGCGTGTTCATAGGCGTATGTATACATAGCGTTTAAGTAAAAAGCTCACGTCCGAGGCAAAATTCTATGGCGTGGCGCTTCCATCTACCACCCCACCCTCCTTATTCACAAGCAAACGTAAGGAAATGAGTCTATGCATATAAAAGAAGGGTGTCACCTCGGGAAAGCGAGGAAAAGTGTTCTACAGTGAAACATTCGGTCCATTTGAAATTGCTCGTGATCGTGGCTAGTCTATTTCTCATTTCTCTCTCTCTCTCTCTCTCTCTCTCTCTCTCTCACTCTCTATTTCTTTGGCAGTGATTTATAACATTTTCAAACTTATATATTGAGCATTCTCATTTTTTTTCCTTTCCTTGGGTAATATTGAACTTGTATTAAAGATTGCTCGAGTTGATAAGTACCCATGTCTCAAGCTATATATGAAATATTAATAAATGTTTAAAACAAATATCATACTTAATAGATAATAAAAAATTGAAAATAAACGATGACTTTCCGAGCGATGCATTAAATCATGATGTATTGATATTTAAATAATGTATAGTCCTCCTAGCATTACAAATACGCTCATTTTCACATTTAATATCCATTACGGAAGGACAGAAGTTTTAATAAAAATTATTTACGAATTGTAATTACCCGCGTAAAATATATTATCCAAAAGTCATATAAATATGTCATAATAAATTGTCGAGTGCGAGAAATTTTAATTACGTATGCTTCTCCATCGACGACTATAACAAAAATATTATAATATAAAGTACACGTATTTTATAACTACAGCTTCTTTATATTCAAGTCCCATTTCCTTGAATCCATATAAATTTATTGGATATTTTTATCGATCACTTTAATCGAATAAATTTGCGAAATCTCCGTCAAAGAAGTATGGATACATTAAAAATGCCGTGCCAACGAAGTACTTTATATTTAATACCAACAACTGCAAATCCAAGCGTTTCTCCGATATCATAAAACAGCAATAATACACAAGCAGAAAAAAAAGACAAAAAAAAGACAAAATGAAAAAAAATAAAAAAAACACGCAATACAAAGGCTCGTCGGCTCAGAAAATATAAGTTCTCCGAATCTTTGCCTTAGCTTGGCTCATCACTTCTATTTTCAGTATTGAGAGTGGGAAGTTTTTTGCCCGTACGGAAAATTCTCCGTCTCCCGTTCGGTTTGCCCTTGCCCAAGGCTGGCCAATACACATAAACTATAAAGCGCAACTGCGATCGAGATTATTTGAATATGCCGTAGTTAAGGATTCGTCCGGCGTTCGGCGCGCGTCGGCAGCCTGGCAGTGATTGTCGCTCGGGCAGTCGAGTCACGTGGCCCGGCACGTCATACACGTCAAACTCGAAGCCCCTCCGGCAAGTTCTAGCTCTCGCGAGAGTAGCGTGGACGACAGGCTAGTGAGCGACGATGCGAGAGAAAAGGAGAAAGAGCACGAGTACGAAGAGGAAGGGGAGTCGGAGAAGCCTTACGACTCGGACACGAGCCCCCGTGCGCACCCCGACGGCGGTTTCTCGGACGTGTGGCTACGTCCGCGCGTATTCATTTCCATAAGTCCGAGGACGCCCTATGAGGGCAACAGAGAGAGAGAGAGAGAGTGAGAGTGAGAGAGTGAGCGAGTGAGTGAAAAGGAGCGCGAGCGCGCTTTACATTCTATTTTCACGCTGTACTGACCCGGATTTATGCGACTTCTTTAACATATTCGCAAGATATTGCCTCTTGGCACGTGTTGCCTGCTAAGTCGACGTTTATTTCTCTCGAGGGGAGCCGCAGAATACGCGCGACCAGCGGCATCGTGAGACAACGTATCCGGCCTCTACAGAAACTATGTCAATTCGTGGGTATTCGATTAAGAAGTTGAAAGTCCGGCCGTCTCTCGTCGTCTTTTAAACGAACTTCCGCCTATGCGAGCTCGTATTAACTTCCTAAGGCGGGAGCAGCGATTATTCCAAATTTTACTTCATAATAGCAACATTAAGTGATCGCTCAAATGATCTCTATTTAAAAATCACTACTTTTTCTAATTTAATATGACGTTGTATAAATAAAATTAAATAAGAATTGCGCGCATCAGTGGACGATGATATATATGGTCGATGAAAATTCTAATGTACGTGTCAAATAGTCATTACTACGGATGGACCGTAGTATTACTGACAATGAATGAAATCTTTCACAAAATCAGTAATTTGATGAATCTTAACAATTTATAAAGTCCGTGAGGCGCGTATTTGAATTATAAGAGAAACTGAGTTCTGTGAGAATCGAAAGCACATCGGTAAGTTAATAAAAGAGCTGTAGAGATGTTAGATGTTGTCATAGTTTATCAATTTACAATTAATATTAAGTAACTTATTCTACCTATTTTATTTGTCTGCGAGTCATTTTACTTGCCATTCTGAAAACCATTCGCCTATATATCCCTTATGATGAACCTTTAGAGTTGGATGTTTTGACTCCGCCTTGCCACTAAGTACATAAAAAGCGGGGAAAATTCAGAGGGGCATAAATCTCAAAAATTCTTCAACATCATTGAATCGAGCGTTTCGGTCAGCATCCAAAGAACTCGGCCACTCGTTTGATAAATGGGGTGAGCACGGGGAGCATGGTAGTAGGGAGGGAGGGGGAGTGAGAGGGGATGGCGAAGCTCGCGCAAACTTTCGCCCACTGGATTGCGTTACGTCGCGCGTACATGGAGACCAGCGGCCGCTTAATGCGCGTCACCGCCCCCGCGCGTTCGCTCTTTTTACGGGACGGCGAGCACTGACGTTCGCACCCTACTTTCCTTTTTAAGGCTCGCGAAGAGAAGGTCGAGGACGAGGACACGCGTGGGAGGGGGGGGGGACGAAGAAGGAGGAGAAGAAGGAGAAGCGAGCCTCGGTAACCGAGTTAAATAACGCTACATTACCACCCTATCCCGATGCAAGGCCTGTCCGAGTGTGAAATACCCTCGGGCTTATCAAGCTCCCGCAGAGCTTTTTTTATTATAACAACCCCGACTCGATGTGCCGATAGTCGATGAGTCGCTCCTGGCGTCGATTGCTCGAGAGAGGCTATTGTGGTCATATTTATATACGCGAAGAGGACCATCGGCGCCGGCCAGCGATAGAAGAATTATTGGCTTTGTCTATCCTATATATATATATATATATAATGTATTGAATTTTTCTTACGATTTTGATGTTTTCTATTTTTTATTTGCCCTGTTTAACGATTTTTATCTCATCCTCTGAAGTTTAGTTTTACTACGGGGAATGGCTCGGGAGACAATTTTTATGATATTTTCTGAATTAATAGTTGCTTAAAATGGTTAAAATCGTAAGAGAAGTTCGAAGCTCGAAGACACGAATACCCTAAATTACAAGATTTACTTTCAATGAAAATTCATCATTGGAATATGTGTTTATTATTCTGAATAGGAAACGGGTGATTGTGAGCAATCATTCGACACAAGGTTTTCTTCATCGGGCAAAGGTCGCCTCTTCTAGGGAGCTCCCGGACTCTTTTGTGCGCCCGCCATATCCAATTTAATAATCTTATTGAACTAAAAAATTTGAAACGAATGGAGAAGTTGTAAATATGTGTGTATATCGCTTCATCGACTTTCAATCATTCGAGCGGATCTCGATCAATTATTTTTCAATATTTCATACTTCTTTTACGTTATAAGCATAAATAAAGCATAGCTTTCGGATTAGTAATGGAGACTACTAGCAGCAATTTCGTACCAATTTACAAACGGTTTCATTAGGCTAACAATGAAATCGAGGGCCACGGAAGATTATACACACGTGTGTGTCCAAAGCCACTTATTACGGCAAATAACGCAACACACTACGATCTACGTTCTAGGTTTCTGCGATAAAAGCAGCACCAAAGTGCTGATTCTCGAGAAATAACAGGCCAGGACGCGTGTCTCCTTGCACTATCAAAGTGTCGTTCACGAGTTTCTCCACAGGAAGACGATTAGTGTCGTCTAGACGTCAGGCTGATATCTATACAGATGACGCGCGAACCGTCACCATAATCGCACACAGCCCCTGGGGCTTTCCCGTTTAACGATGGGACTGACGTCGTTTATCCATCTTCCCGCGAGCTTTGCTTGTCCTCGCAACGTCTACAACGCGCATTTTTGGACTTTTGTCTCAAATATAGGGGTTGATCTATAATCTTAGAGTATTATGTTTCTCATTTGGAATTGATTTTCGATGCTCTTTGATTTGGCTGATATTTCCATTTCACATCCAAAGTTTATCGTAGACAATGTGAAGCTTAAAAATTAATAATTATTTGTTTCATTGGCCCACTTAAATTTGACATATTTAATAAAACGTTATTTTCTCAACTTATTGATCACTAGTATTATTAATATCCACTATTATATATATATATATATATATATATATATATATATATATATATATATAACAGTCATTACAATAAATGTATGCTAAGCCTAATCACTTTGCCCCTATTAATTAAAGTTTAATTTTGCAAAATACGATCAATTATTGTTTCACTTTTCAAGCAATTCAATTGACATATAATATGTATTAATGAAAAAGTTATTCCAACAATTATAAATATTTAATGATTTATTTTACATATAGGTACATAAATTTTGTGCGTGTGTGCGTATGGCAATTGATGATCGTCCAACTTAACGTTGAAATTTTTGCAGTGCTAGCTGGTGCAGAGAAAACCTTGTACGTGTCATTTTATGGAATTTTTAGTTTAACAAAAACCCCACCTCATCGTTTCAGGGGTGATTCACATTTTCCTTCTATCGACCTCTTTCATTCTTCTTTGCCCTCGCGCACTGCCAAAGCCGACTAGTGTCGGTTTAATGGCACGTCGAGCGTATCGAGTTTCAGGAGAAACGTTAAAGATCTTCAGAGAAACGCGCGAGAACTATCCCTCTTTTCCCTACCTCTTTCTCACTTTCCTTCCCTTCATTTTTACGTTTTTTAAATGTCTCCTGTGCACACGTCAATGTATCGGTGTGCGTACGTGCGTCCACGTATACTTCGGGCTACCCCGTATGTTTCTCGCAATTTCAACGTAGGCGAAGGCTTAAAATTAAACTATCACGATATATAGAGTACTTGTACTCAACCCAATTTATTTTTATTTATATTTACGATATATAACTTTTTAATGTTTTTTAACATTTCAACATTACTTTTTATTATTTATAATATTTGCTCTTTTACATAGAGAAAAGTGTGTTATTAAATCGAAGATTGATTAAAGGATATATTATTATTATTATTATTATTATTATTATTATTATTATTATTATTATTATTATTTCATTATATTATTAATGTATCTAATAAAATAAAAAAGTAAAGTAAGGCTTGTTGTTTTACATTTTAAATGGAATGATTATGGAATTTTAAAGTAAATTATTAGTCTTGTAAGATTTCAAATCGTTTCAAAGTGCCAACAACAAGTCCACATAACATTAGTAAAATGCCATTCGACTTATGAATTTCAAATTGAATGTTTCCTTGCTGCCACTTCTCAGCCTCTCTCTCTCTCTCTCTCACACACACGCGCGCACGCACACCCACCAATCCCCCGTTCATGGACACGCGCGCGCGTTCTCTATCCATTCATTTTTGTAGGGTCCCAGTAAAAAAACCCATAGAATCTTGACGATCATCAGCCTGTTGCCTCTCGCGCACGCGGTGCTTCCCTCCCTTTCTTATAGGCCGACGAAAACTTCGAATATAAAAAAGAAGCGGAGGGTTGCGCCCCTCGTGCCTTCAGTACAATCCGGACGGTATCCACCCCCGCGTATGCCAGCAGTCGCGTGCTGGTAGATAACGGGCTGCTAATTGATTATAATAAGCAGTCTGGAAGTCACTGAGTGGGGTCGAGACGCTACAGAATTACGGGTAAACAGACATCGTTTTAACGCTCGACGTGCGACTAAAGTGCCATTTCCGTTTGTTTCACACTAATCAATTTTATTACACTTCAGCACTTTTCCTTTCACAGACTATTTTGTTTTGTTATTACCTTAGTCTTTTTTTCTTTTTCATTGTT
Source organism: Ceratosolen solmsi marchali (assembly GCF_000503995.2). Classification (NCBI taxonomy): domain Eukaryota; kingdom Metazoa; phylum Arthropoda; class Insecta; order Hymenoptera; family Agaonidae; genus Ceratosolen; species Ceratosolen solmsi. The sequence goes on from NW_011948414.1 coordinate 17,146,891, forward strand.
TTCCATTCATTATTATAAAAATGATCAGATAGAAATGGATTCACTCGTATGGCTGACGAGAAAACAATTATTTCTTCATCAATCTAGATAGTTATTTAAGCATGAGACTCGATTTTAAAAAATAATTATCGTTAAAAAGATGCTACGTTTGTGCATGCGTGGGCGCGTGTGTGAAAATTTATAATTATAATGGAAATTTGTCTAAAATTTATAATCTTCGATCCTTGAGTTTCATCTTAAAATTTTCTGTTTGATACAGAAAGATGGCGAGAAATATGAAATCCTACGAAAGTAATTTTTATTTTTTGAAATATCGTACATTTCGTCTTTTAATAAATGTAATAGATACCGTACGCGCGTCTGCGCTCTCTAGATTAACTACGGATATTTATTATTAGATAAGACGTTTTTATAAAGTGTGAGTCATTCGGTCATTTACACGTAACTTTGTTGGATCCAATTTTTTAATGTCCATTGAGCACGAAATAGGATGATTCAAGTCCCAAAAATAACAGTATTATCTCGCGTATCGATTTCCCTATAATCTTATTTATTGCCTTGGCTTAGATAATTTTCCGTGGACGAGCAGCCGCGTATAACCGACCCTGTCGAAGAAAGAAGGGGAGTGGGTGGAGTCGCGTCAGGATCTACGTTACAAAGTTCCTCAAATTCATCGGATGATAAATTTAGAAAATTTGGTGCGAAAGCGGCCGATCGCGAGCCAGGCGGCGCGTAAGAGATGGAGAATCGTGCTAGGCTGCTCCGTTTGTGCGTCGCATCGATCCGGCCGTTCGACAATTTATCGTCTTCATTTGCGGCCACGCGTCCATATTTATTGAGTCGTTATTGGGGTAATATGGGGCGCCTATTAGGCTATATACGAGCAATATACCGTAGAGTAGCAAGCGGCCATCGTATTATTGTCCGGACTCATCACTTTCTCCCTCAATAAGCTTAATAAATATTGATTATTTAATTAATGTGTAATCGCGGCGTGGGAGGCGGTGGTGTGTCGAATCGGTAGCCAATTGGGCTCGGCTACTGTCGTTTTAATAACGGCTTGTCGTTAATTAACGATCGTTGCGCTCTTACGATGACGTTTATGTGTGCCCATAGATCGGCGCCTCGGCTCGATTAGCTAAATGCAATTCAACGCGCGAACGGGAGAACTCTTGAGCGAATAAAGCCAATGGATATTCTTTCGGTCTTACTATTTCCTTGCCCTTCGCGTTATTCCTCGGCTTCGGACGTCGTCGTAGCTCGGCGTCAAAAGTCGCGCGTTACGATTTTCGATTGGACTTTGAAGGAGCTGATGAGCTGCGGACGGATCTTGGAGAGGGTGGTGAGGGGGTTGGAGGGGGGGGTGCGGAGGAGAGAAGCGAAGGGACAAAGTATGTCGACGACGAGATGCAGGGAAAAAAGGAGACCGAGAGAGGATGAAACGGCCATGGCCGCTCGTGAGAACGAAGCGTAAAGTTATCGACGGAATCGTCAATTGCAGCTCTTATTGGTTTAATTGCTAATTGCTACTTCTCTCCTTTTCCTATCCCTCTTTCCTCCCTTCCATCTTTCTTTCTTTCTTTCTTTCTTTCTTTCTTTCTTTCTTTCTTTCTTTCCATCCTTCTTTCCTTCTTTCTTTCCTTCTTACCTTCCTTCTTTCCTTCTTTCTCTCATTCGTTCTCTCTGTCATTCTCTCGTTCTTTCCTTCGTTCGTTCTTCTTTCGTCCTACCTTCCCCTTAGTTTCTCCTTACATGGACGTCCAACAAATGTAGCACGACTTTGACGCCATTTTTGTTGTCTCATCGTCTTCTCACGAATGGAATGTGTGCGTGAGCGCGCGTACTTGTACATATTTACAATCGATGTAAAGAGACGAAGATGCGATTATGCACGAAGCGTTCGACGAGTGATATGGATCGACTTAATTAATTTTTCTGATGGGCGAGATATAATTAATGATCTTTAATCAGCCTGATGCAGCAGTCTTCTTTACATTCATTTTTCTATCCTCGGTTTCTGTTTGTCACTTACACACTTTCTTCCCTTTACGTTGATCCTGCCATCTCTTTTATCTGACCGTGTAGAGATAAAAATGCAGTTACATTGAGAAATATTCCAATTATAATCGTACTTACTTTATTGCGAAAGAAAAAGTGCGTTATCTGTTCGAGTGATAGCTGCAGTTAGTTTGTATGAAAGTTCTTAATTGTAAATTGATGATTAGATTATGCCATTCCCACGCATGTAATTTTTAACGATCGATAAAGGTCCAAAAAAAAAGTTAAATGGTAAATCACTTAATTGGTCAGAGTTTCGACGACCTTGGCGAATAATTATGCCACTTAAAATGCTAAATTTAGTTGTTCACACCGTCGATTCCCTGGATTCCGTAAATAATAAATAACCATTCAAACGTTAAATTAACAATTGCATGGATAATCGAGTTAATGCTACTATAAGTCACAAATTCGCGAGCCTTTAAATGAGCAGAGTGGACTACTCGATTCGAGCAAAATCGACTATCGAGCGACATAAAGTCCTTCGCAAGCAATTATCCAAGTATTACGTCCAATTACAACTACGCGATCGCCAATCCACCCGAGACAATAAAAAGTTGACTCCATCGCCGTCGATGGGGTACTCGTGGGTCAATGGTCAGTCCCAATAATCGACATTGGTACGCATGGACTTACGTAGCCGTTCCTCGTAAGTAAAAAGTCCGCTATGCGTGAGAAAGGAGCGCTCGCTGAGACGTTGATGCGCTGTATGAAAAGTTGTTTCCACGGCTCGTTGTCTCGACCCTCGGGGTGTAAGAGCCCCGGATGCGACGCTGCTTCGCGGAAGCGATGAAAGCTTCTTCAATCCATGTATACTTGTTTTCCAATTCTGCTTATGCGATTAGCAGGCTCGCGAGTGCCAGTGTGCGTGCCAACGACAGCGTGTGAACATTCGCTTTCGGTATTTGAAAATTCAGGAAAAGCCGTTGATGGCGGTAATGGGCTGTGCGCCCTTGATCCTTATTTCTTGCTCGCAAGGCCGCGCGCACTCTCGATCCTTCATAACCGTGAGCCCGTGATTGTCTATTTGATAATAACGCTTCGGATCTCATTGCATAAGTACACGAGTATTCTTTTGAAAGGCATTTTTAGCAAACTTTTCTTGGAAAGCAGCTGAACAGCGACTTTATCATTGCACGCATGGATGGCCGGATCGTGGCGAATGAGTCTTCGTGTGTGTCAATTATGTAAATGCAATATATATCATAAATTGCAGGTATATTATGAATTGTAAGTGTGATTTGCGAGGAAGCAAGTGAAAATCAAGGAACGGCTAATTGCTTAAATGGCAGATCTAGGAAGAGGAAGTTTATATAGGAGAACGATAAGAAACAGCTTTCGTTTTCAACTTTTTTTCTTCTTTTATATTTCGTAAACCCTATCTTACAATTATAATGCATAACACTGAAATTACGAGCACATTCTCTCTCTCTCTCTCTCTCTCTCTCTCTTTAACAGCTTTATTATTCAGTTTTACCGGACCATTGAGATTCGGTATAATAGACTGCCTTGGAAACTCTCATCGCGATAAACGTAAACAGCATCGATCGGAGAAAACAAGCTCTCGATATCGACGATATCACCCTGAATATTGCGAATGAAAATGTTTAGGGAGCCTTGTTCGAGCATTGAATCGAATTCGTTTCCTTGCACAGAAAAATTTAAATATCGTCGTTTACGAATATACGCATGTGCGCACTATAAACAGCAAACCCTCGTAAGGGTGTAAATCACGCGCAATGTTTGCTGATAGTGGATGACCAGTACGGTGATCTTGTACTTCAATCGATTGCTTCTGGAATTGAAATCTCTCTCTCTCTCTCTCTCTCTCTCTCTATATATATATATATATATATATATATATTTTTTTTTTTTTTGCCTGCTAGACAACTGCCCACTGGGTATTTGAATAACAAAGTCCGTGGCTCACCCGAGCTCATTGCATTTTCCGTTTTGTCAATGAATACATTATATACGGCATTCGATGTATTTAACTTGCTCTTTTACGTTATAATACTTAAAGTCAATTTTGTCTTTCTTTATATTGATCGACTGCTACGCTTTAAAAAAAAATTTTTTTTTTTTTATTACGATAATAGCATGGACATGGTGTTAAAAAGTCTTTTCGTAAGAATTCTTTCATATTTATGATCCGTACAGTGACACGCGTCCCTCTGAAAAGCCATCATTGAGTGGTTTTCGGCGTTTTCTGATGAATCGATAGCCCCTCACAGGCACAATAATGTACTCGTTCGTGCATAAATAAGAATTTTTCCTTATAAAGATTTTCCAACGCGTACAATAAATTATATCAATCAATCGGTTATTATTTAGTTTAGATTTTTTATACTTAAGCGGATGTAAATGAAAAATAATTGAATAGAATGAATGCGAATTTGCAATTTAATGTGATGCGATGACGATAAACTGTCGGGAGAGAAAAACTATGATTTGCGTGTGCAAAGCTGATTGTTGGAAAATTTATAAGTCAATTTATAAAATAAAATCAAATGCAATGTCCGGGCTTTCGCTTAAAACTGTCTATTATTCTCACAACACACTGTATATATTTTTTAATACGTTCAAATGTTTGAGCCACTAATGCATTGCGGAAGTTAATGTGTGTGACATAAATTATTATACGAGTTAGGTGTTTCCGATTTGCGAACTGCTGGTAGTAAGAATCTCGTACCTAGCCATATTTGAAAAGCAGGTGCCCCGTACGTTCTTTGCATGACTAAACGAAGCGAGTGTCTTCGTTACAGAAATTCGAGTGACATAAACCAAGCATCGTTAAAATCTAGTCTTAACCAATTGAATTAAAAGAATATATGAACGCGCGCGCGCTTGTGTGTGTGTGTGTGTGTGTGTGTGTATTTTATCAATTAAAATGATTAAATGTAAGTATAAAAAGATAAAATGTTGATATAATTAAGTAGATAAAGTTTAATAAAATCAATTTTTAATTTATCATTTTTCAGTTAAGATAAAGATCTTTCGATTCATCCATACATAAAGATTTCTATTTATAAAACAAATATTTCATATCAATTAATGAAATAATTTTTTTTCTTATTATCAATTTATTCGATATATACATATTATGTATTTGTTTAATGATAATAATTGAATGAATTTGAGCTGGAATCGATTTATAATATGAGCATAGAAACGAATTACATACAAAGGAAAAAGCCCAAAAGGAAAATAATAATTAACAGTGGTTGTCAAATCAATTGGGAGGCATTTGTTCATAAATTCATTTCTCACATACTATTTGGCATTGTTTATCTCAAATATTAATAATTCGGACGGCTATTTTTCAATGGCACACTTCCCTAAAACAGTTCTAATACACAGTTTAGAGCAATCGTATTGCCTAATCAGCATTAGCTATATTTTATTTCCTAATCACCTGTTCCAGGAAATATATTTAAGGCGTTTGCGTCCCCTTCCGCCACCACGCATCTCCCTCTCCGCCCCCTTTTCCTGACACACATTCTTTATTTAAATAAAGAACAAACGAATGAAAATTTTGTTGTTCACGTATTTGTTGTTTACTCCTACAAGTAATAGCAATAATGATTTTATTATAAATATTATTCGGACTGAATTTAATTATTTGGAATCGTATGGAAGGCAGCTTTTTTTTCTATAGCCCGTAAATGTAAAAGGGAATAAATATTACATATTGACTATCAAATGGGACTGCTCATGTTTTTATCGTATCACCTAAATATCAAACTAGTGTGGAGATTATTTGAATATACCTCAATAAATATCTCAAATTAGAAAAGAGCATAATATTAATGATCCTTAATAACATGCGCCCTATTTATTCTCTTTTTTTCCCTTGCCCACAGCCATAACGCTTTTACACTTTTTTTACTTTCTTTTTCCATCGTTTCTTTTTTCTTTCGTTTTGTTGGTCTTTCGGTGTTCAGTTCGTCAGCACTCTCGGAATGATTTTTCGGTAATCACCGCGAAAATATACGTTTACATAAGCGTACATTCGAAGAGACAGAGAGATAGAGATAGAGAGAGAGAGAGAGAGAGAGACGGAGAGAGAGAGAGAGAGACGGAGAGAGAGAGAGAGAGACGGAGAGAGAGAGAGAGAGACGGAGAGAGAGAGAGAGAGACGGAGAGAGAGAGAGAGAGACGGAGAGAGAGAGAGAGAGACGGAGAGAGAGAGAGAGAGACGGAGAGAGAGAGAGAGAGACGGAGAGAGAGAGAGAGAGACGGAGAGAGAGAGAGAGAGACGGAGAGAGAGAGAGAGAGACGGAGAGAGAGAGAGAGAGACGGAGAGAGAGAGAGAGAGACGGAGAGAGAGAGAGAGAGACGGAGAGAGAGAGAGAGAGACGGAGAGAGAGAGAGAGAGACGGAGAGAGAGAGAGAGAGACGGAGAGAGAGAGAGAGAGACGGAGAGAGAGAGAGAGAGACGGAGAGAGAGAGAGAGAGACGGAGAGAGAGAGAGAGAGACGGAGAGAGAGAGAGAGAGACGGAGAGAGAGAGAGAGAGACGGAGAGAGAGAGAGAGAGACGGAGAGAGAGAGAGAGAGACGGAGAGAGAGAGAGAGAGACGGAGAGAGAGAGAGAGAGACGGAGAGAGAGAGAGAGAGACGGAGAGAGAGAGAGAGAGACGGAGAGAGAGAGAGAGAGACGGAGAGAGAGAGAGAGAGACGGAGAGAGAGAGAGAGAGACGGAGAGAGAGAGAGAGAGACGGAGAGAGAGGGAGAGAGAGAGTTTGTGTGTGTGTGTGTGTGTGTGTGTGTGTGAGAGAGAGAGAGAGCAAGGAAGAGAGGGTGAAAGAGGGTGCGGCAGAAAGATTCAAAGAATCCACATTAAAGTGAAATTACTAATTGACTCCAGGAGAACAGGCTAAATAGCAATAAGACAAACAACCAGGCTAAATGCTATAAAAGTAAAATACAGGTTCGCAATATCTGCTCTCCTTCACAGTTTTTTCGCCCTCTCTTCCTATCTATCACTACCTGATTCTCACACTGTTTCTTTTTCTCTTTCGTCAATTTGCCGAGTTGCTCTTTTCATAGGCAGATCATCCGCGGCGAAAGGCTGCGAAAGTCCAACGCGGTTACGACCGGTTCGAAAGATTTCCGAGAGCCTGTAGTGAGAGTACCTCATTTTTTGTCCATATCGCGCTTATGTACCGTCCGTTTCACTCGGCAGCATGACTTTTGATGAACATACATATATATATATATATATATATATATATATATATATATAATGAGAGCTGCTGGTACTTTGGTGAGAATAGGGGATTTTAAATAGACTCTTAATCTATTTTGTTTCCTGACTATTCAAATTTTTCATTTTTCGTGCTACAATTCTATACTATTACGAGGCATTAAGAAATAATCAAAGGTAATATTGCACAATTATTGGAGAGTTAGTGTTTAGAAAAAAAATTCGATCATTAATTTTCCGAAAAATGCTCAGCAATAACCGATAAATTGACAAACGAATATATATTTAATTTAGCGCACGTTATGATGATAAAGTACAGCTAATCAATATGAGTGATTTGTTTTAGAAAAAAGCACATATCAATGAGTAAGGAGAGTCGCGCTTACCTCTGAACGCTCGCTAAACTACATCGTTATAAGAATGAAATTTCAACGTCAGATTTGCTAGTTGGAGATGGTATATCCCCCTAGTATATCGAAAATGCCATACAGCAGATGCGTCGAGGCGTTCGTCATAATTCATTTTTCAAACTCGTACACCTTCTCTCTCGGCCCATCTCACAAGCTCACGGGAAGCACTGTAACCCAAGGACCGTGTTCGCGAGTACCGGCCAACCCCCCGTGAAACGTTCCTGTACTTGCGAGACACGTATACAACCCTCGTAAAAACGCGACAGCGCCTGGTGAGGGCATAAATGCGCGAAATGCCAGCGACTGAGCGCTCCATATACACTCAGCGAAAAATGTTGACGTTCCTTGTTATTACGAGCCGTATAACGGACATTTTTAGCGGATCTCAAATAATGTAGCGACCGATGAGGTGGTAATTAAACTTTTTGTGATATGAACAGCTTATTGAATTTTTAGATTACTTTATTTTAACAACGGCCTTACATTTAATCGTTAGGCCTTTATTAATGTTATCACGTTGATTTTTTTTTCTTTTTAAGGAATATTTGCTTTTATTTTGCGCAGGAGCAATCAGATTTTGAAATTATATTTCGCTTATTATAATTTCATGCTATTAATATATATATAGATAAAGATAAGATTTACGAGGAAGTATTGGCACTAGAAATACAATAAAATATAACTGTCGGACGATTGTTCGTTAATAATTGCTCGAATGATACAAAAATCAATGCGTATGTTATGCGAATAATATTTCTGCACAATTGAATATGAATTACCGAAGCCTTGGCATTTCATTAAATTATATTATCAACTTAATATATTTTACATGACAATAATGTAAAAATATAATCGGTATTTTACGTCAGGGGATAGTAATGATGCACGAAAACGATTAGCCGAATTAAAGGAAGACAGAACGGTGTGGACGATGCCTGCCAATTGAAGTGAGATACACTTTGCAAATTGATGCTATAATATACCACGCAAGTGAAATATTCTCACGAAGTCTGTGTCTAATGGAAAGACGGGTATCTTGTCTTCCTCATTTTCAGGTTCTCTATTTTGTTCTGTGAATTTACTCGTTCATTGTCAGTAAGATGGAGGTAGACGAACACGGCAAGGAATATCGTATGATTTTCCGTCAATATCGCTTGGTCGTGGATTGTGATGGAAACAGGTTGATTACGAAATTCATTTTCGATTATTCGACAAAACCTTGATTTGCCGCTTATTCGAAATTTAACAGAACGATAAAATAATTCATCGAGACGATATAATGTTGAAACTATTGCGTTTGTACTTTTGTATGAAATGCATCAATGCCACAACAAAAATCATTACCACGACCAAATGAATTATGCATATTTTATGAATGTAGTGAGCTAGTTATCTATAAAATTTAAATGAATAAGCTTCGGTCATGAGAGAAATATTTTCATTTAATAGAAGGGTTTGAATAAAATATTGGATTAGTCGGCGTAAGATGCCGATTAGGTATGTTTCAGCGAAGAAGTCGGAGCTAAAACAAATTTTCGGCTCGGAATTGTGCTTGGTAATATAATTTTTACACGGAATCGCAATGCAATTTTTAACATACGTAATCAGTAAAATGCAATTTTAGGAGGAATATTTTTTCCCTGAATAAGTGAGAGAGAAAAGGAGACTGAGCCTGGTATACACGTAGAGGACGATGGCAAAGTAATGATCAGTAGAAGGAGAAAAGGGTCGAAGAAATATATACATATGCGCGCGCGCGTGTTTGTGTGTGTGTGTGTGTGTGTGTGTGTGTGTAAATATAGAGAGCGAGAGATAGAGATAGAGATAGAGAGAGAGAGAGAGAGAGTGTGTGTGTGTGTGTGTGCGAGAGAGAGAGAGAGAGAGAGAGTGAGAGAGAGTGAGAGAGAGAGAGCGTGTATGTGTGATACTGTGGCAGAAGGTAGAGCAAGAAGCCAAATGAGAAAGAAAAGGCCTCGGGCTTTTTCGGGGCCTTGTGTAAATTGCAAATTGTTCGTCGATTATCGGTTGGTCGCTTCACGTTTCGTCTCAACTATTGCCGGCCATCGTCGTCCTCGTCGTCATCGTCGTTCCTGCTGCCGCTGCCGCTGCCGCTGCCGCTGTCGACGCCGCCACCACCGACATCACCGCTGCCGCCGTTTTCGTCACTGCTAGATTGACTCTTGGAAATGAAGCGAACGTCTTTTTTATGATCCATCGCTTCTTATACACGTGTTCTGGTCATGGCAGATACGAATAATGCACCTAGACGTGCACGCACGCGCCGTGGGGGTTGGACGGAAAATTATTGACAATGGGGCAGCGGCGGTGGCGGCAGCATACGGCGCCGCATAATAATTGTGTTTATGACATACTTTACGGGGAACGAAATTAGTCCTGTTCGGGCCACGGCTGGTCCACACGAAGTATTCGACGAAAAGTGTGCGCGTCTCGGTCACGGTGCCGCTCCTGCGTTCCGGATTCTCGACGATGGGGATGTGCACGTACGAGACACTAGATTGAGACGGAGGTAGATAATAAACTCGGAGACTGTACTTAGTCGCATCACCCGGAGAGTTTGTTGCTTTATGGCGATTAGGAGATAAATCGTACTTCTTCTTCTTCTTGTATTTGAAGTGAACGGCTCTTGAGGGGAAAGAAATCGCGGAGTAGTATTTGTAAAAGCTTCTTTGAACGAGATTTTTAGTTTGAATGGCTTGTTCCTGAATCGGGCTTTTAATATCTTAAGAAATATCTTAAAAAATAAAAAGAACTTGACCTCGTACTTTCAATTTATTTACATAAGTTTCCAATGAATTGTTTATATTTATGTTAACTTCCATGCACCCGCATAAACCATTACAATTATTTGTTTATTCGTTTATTTAGTTATTATAGCGAGCTGAAAACGTAATATTAACGTACTCCAAAATTCGATAGAACATTGTTCAAACGAGTTGGCTAATGTTCTACTTATTATCATATATATATATATATATATATATTAATATATGTATATTATGGTGGTCGTAGGTTTTATACAAAAAAGCTACATTCGTGAAATGAACTTTTTTAAAGAGCAAAAAAAAAACTAGAGTTTTCTTAAACTTAAATGTGAACAATACTGATTGGTAAATAAATTTCAAAATCCATTATAAATGATCATATTTGATAAAGATTCTTTATACTTTAATTCTTATTGCATCTTTATAAAGAATCGTTATGTGAAACTGCATTATAAGAGGAAATTATGCGTTGTTATAAACAACTTCAATTATAGCTGTTATAGATCAATGTAGTTTCAGAGAAAATGGATTTCCGACTACAGTAATTCTAAAATGATTTTCGATAATATATCATTTTAGCATTTATTACAATTACGGTTTTACTAAATCTCTATTAAAAAAAAAAAAAAAAATAAATAAATAAATAAATAAATAAAAAACAACATATTTGATTAATCATAAAAGATATTTTAAAAAATCGTAATTTCTGTTTTACTGTCTTTATTCATTTTATATCATCGTAGGACATTGTAATTATTGTTAGTTTATAAGCGCAAAGATCTTTGTTATCTTATTTAATAATTTTAAATCTAAATAATGTATGACATTGTACAATATTATATTTAATTAATGTTTATTCATTGAATAATGTTTACGTGCTCATAAATTTCATATTTATGCATTCACTATTAGGTAAAATCAGTATTATGATTCGTGAAACCTTGTAATGATAAAAATAGATGAACAATGTATAATATTTATAATTATTACTTTCGCGACATTTAATTACAAAATAATAATTTGTCATTATTTACAAAGATATATAGTTTTAACGATTAATCTAGCGATCAATATTAACATAAATGGGATTAATTTATAAAATAAAGTATAGAGACTCATTCGTCCGAAGATAATAGTCGTCTTGATGAAATAATTTTTCCCTTCATAAAATCATTAATATTGTAATTACTTATCTCTCTGTGTAAGTGAGTATATTCATATATGTGTGCGCATATTAATTTTCATATTACTTACCATGTGAGGATTCGGGTGATGCTGGATCCTTCTCAACTCGTCCGAGTGCGTCACTTGCTGTAACAAATAAAAATATTCATTATGAATTGGAGAATTCGAATTTCATTATTTAAAGTATTTGTAAAGTTTTCTATAACATTTTTTTAAAGAGAGAGAGAGAGAGAGAGAGAGAGAGAGAGAGAGAGAGAGAGAAATTTCGCTCGTTGAAATTAGTTATTTTTTAATTTCACGGAAGTAGGCGAGGCTCTTTTATATTTATATATCCTATTAATTTACAATGATTATCTTTAATATATTGTAATATATCTCTAATATTGTATGAATTAACGACATGTAATTCTTAATAAAAGGAAGGATACTTCGCTGCTCAATAAACGTTATTTTCGTTTATATTGTACACTGCTTGTAAACAGGAAGAAATGTTTCAAGAATTCGGTCGTTCATCAAAATTACCCTTCCTCACGCCACACATCTTATTTATCGCTTAAAATCTCATTTGTACAACCGCATGTGCCAGCCCATGCAGATATGTACTTGATACGTCGATGTATTGGTCTCGTACGTCCCCGTCGCAGTATTCTAAGCTGAAAGGCATTCGCAGCCGTTCCCTTAATATTTCAACGAATCTAAAAGTACGGCAATCCTTGTCATCGCATCGCACGAAAGACAAGTGCATTATTCCTAGAATAATGCCGCATACATTGAGATTGGATTTGTCAGGCTAGTGGAGAGCTATTTGTTGCATTATCAGCAGAAAACGTACGACCGATGGGGTAGACACGATTCAAGCCCCAAAGGTCCCTGGGCCAATCCAGCTTGCTTTTCCAATGCCTTCCTTCCCATATTCAAATAATCCACTGGGCGCCCGAAGCGCCTCGGCCGGCGTACTCATATGTACAGATCTAGTGGTGGAGGCTGGTAATACCGACAAGGAGATGACCAGCCATACGTCAGCGGCCTGTGGGAGGCTTCGCGCCGTCGGCGGCGAGGGCGAGCCGATACGACACCCTGGGGGGTCGCAACTCAGCCCGGAATAAAGAGAGACTGGACCATATTCGGATAATCCTAGCAACATATATCGACTGCTGCGACTCGGGGACATTTCAATACGGGTGGTTATTTTCGGGGCTCACGGGGGCTAATACCGTCTTGTTTTATACACACTTAGGCGACCGGCCATACGCGTACGGTTGTGCGGGAGCTCCAACGCCTGCCACGCGACAATAAATGACTGGGAGGTGGATACGCGGCCCATCGACTCAGTGTCTAAGGACATATAGAGTGTGTGTGCATCCTTAGCCGGCGCGTCGTACGCTTTGTTGAGAAATTTGTTGGCCGAAGGATGATGGCCGGCGGATGGTTCAATTCGAGATCTCGTCGCGTACGCTCGATCATCCTAATTGCAGGAATAAGGGTGGGTCAACGCTTTATGCGGGTTACTTTTTCTATTTTTCCTCTGCTTCATTATGGGGAACAACGGGCGGATAAGTTTTTGAAGAAAAAAGCGTCGGTTTCAAGTCACTTTACGTGGCATTAGCGATTGTCGGCCTCGGTAATTGAGACCCGCAGTTCTCCAACTTTGAGAGAAGTTAATTTAAAGACCCGACTCCGCTGGCTGTACGCTCGGACCACCGGAACGGCAAGAGGGCCGCACTTTCCAATCATAATTTCCGTCTCTCATATAGATTTATTAGAATAAAGAGATGTCACGATATTGTCGATGGGAAATAATCAAGATACGTTACGAGCTTGCTATTGAGCTTGTGCATTACTAAAATTGAATAAAGTTTTTAATCCCGTTAATGCTCTCGCTGTTGATATAAATTTTCATATAATGTAACAAATTAAAATATTAAAATTCCAAGTCGTCGGGCTATTCGTTCGTCCGATGATGAGTCATAAAAATTCAAGTGAATAATGCCATTTATTAATAAGATTCTCAGAATTCAGTCAATGCGCATTATGTCAAATATGCATTATGTCAAAATTTACGCAATTAATGTAAGAGTATTGTCGTGTTAAGCTTTGGCAAGTATATTCGTATATATTAGTGGCAAATGGTAATAATAAAACTAATAGCTAGACAATGACGAATAGGGAAAAGAAAAATAATTAAAGTAGTGTCTCCAACGGCTTATTATCTATTAATCGTAATCGTCTATTATTTAACATATACTTGTTTCTTTCTCTCTTGTTCTATTTCATTTTGCTTTCATTATTTTTTTTCTTCTTTTTTTGAATTTCAAGAGAATGCATTTATTATTCTGTCGATTGAGAAGAGTACGATGAATAAATCGTTAGATGAGTATTGGCTCGTGCCAATTAAATTTTGCGCGCTAGTCGTTCGTTTGTCCGGCGATTTTTAGATTCGGAAAGGCGAAATGGCCGATTATTGAATGCGAGATGACGATAGTATCGTAGCTTATAGAGGAACGCGTAAAGAGGGTCGACTACAAGCTTAGGATCGCGCTTTATGGGAATTCCGAGGCAAAGTGATTTCCGATCGAGTCTCGACACCGCTGTCAGCCTCGTCTCGACCTCACGGGGGCTGACGAGACGTAGACAAGTTGTATTTATTATTTAAGAGTGCTCCAATTTGTTGTTATACCTACATACCCTACATCTGCATCGTGGCATAATGCTCGCAGAGAGTTGTAGCGTTCTCATGAAAGATCAAATGAAGTAAGAATGATAGGACGCAATCGAAGATTACGTAAGCGGCTCCGAGAGTTGCGAAATATATATGACGCAAGATCGTGCTCATTAGAATGAAAAATGACGGCTCAGCTGTTATCGATTTCCTTTGTCCTCGCTAATACACAAAATGTAATACACAAAACATTGAATTTATTTTTCGATTTGGCTGATTAAAAGTAACGAATCGAAGGTCGCTCTTTCTATGCAGTGGCGGCGGCGTCGACTCCGTCGGTTTGTCTATTGGTTTGCGCGGCACAGGAAGTTGGCCGGCCTCGGATTTGTAAAAAATTAATTGAAAAATGAGAATCCATTTTCGTATGGAATAGCATAACAAGAGGAAGAATCCCTTGTAAATCGCGAGGGCAAAGGGCATCGAGGCACAAAGCAGGGACGAGTTGTAGACTAATGCAGTGCCGGAGTGGTGGATAAGGGTAAGGGCAAGACAGGCCTGCTTGTATATCCAAACATACTGAACAATTCATAAACAGTGCAATGTCGGCGGCAGTGGTAATAAAAGTGAAAATAATCTAAAAGTCTATGAATCCTCGGCGGCTTCCCTCGACAGCTTTCATAAAGAATTCATCCCTTGGCATTTGCGGTTGCGAAGCTGACCACAATGTCGGCGCTTCGCAACTTTTCCCTCCCAAACCTCCTACCTGCATGTGCACACATCGCGCTCTTTTCTCTCCTTCTCCTCCACGCGCTTCCACTAAGAAACAAGCTAATCATCTAGCGCCAGTGGGCTGCCTTATCCAGCGACTTTTTCTTCCACATATATCGCCGACGTTCGCCCTGGATTATTAGGCGGCACACGGCATCGAAATGGAATAACGGCGAATTCAAGCTTTCACGAACCTTGTAGGATTTCGATGACCTTCCACTCCGATGTCGAGCATTATTTCATCGCTCATTTATTATTTTAAAGACTAGAGATATTTCTTAAACAATATTATTATTATTATTTTTGAGTGTGAAATAGTCCAATTTTACCGGAGACGCGTGCTATAAATTTATCATCTCTCGTTGAAGAATTTTTTTTGTTTTTGGCGATATTAATTGAATGTGAAATGAGCTTAAGACTCTTGATGCCCTATACGCATTATTGTCATTATCAATCACTAAATTACAATATTTACTAAAAACTATATTCTCTCCCAACCAGACAAGTGTATGGGAATAAGTATAAGTTATTAGTCGTATAGGGGCTTATTCGCATGCAGATACATACGAGGCGTACTTTTTTCCCCGACTCGCACTCATACACGTGTACACTCGGCCCACCCATGAATACGAGATGTGACTCGAAATCTAGTTTCAGCGGCCTCGGGCGAGCACGCATGCGCAATAGTCTACTCTGCATCAATTTTTTAACGGTCTATCTCATATGCACGCGAATCACCGATATGGAAAACACGTCTCGTTCCGCGAAGGCAGGCGCGCGAAGGGAAAAACTCGTATTACGCGCCGAGAATCACCAGAGAATCGACCCAGTCTTTGCATTATAATATACTACCAATAAAAACTTCCGAAATATAATCTTTAATTGTTTGTTGTATATTTTTTGCGATCAATGTTGCGCAAATATTCGAGACGTTTGTATCAATGTCATTACCCATAGGCTTAATTGGGGGAAAATTAGCGACAAATATAAAGCTAATGAAAAAATCGATACTATGAAATATAATATTAATTGGCATTTTAGACGGCATTAACTATTAGTCAATTGTATAATTCATGTTTGTTTGTTCATTGCATATTATAATAATCGAAAGCTGATTTCAAGAATTTCCATTCGAAAACTTTGTTATAATTTTATTATAATAGAGTCGATGAAACGAATACATTTACTATGGCGGATGAATCGAAGCGAAGGCCATGGTTTCTATTATCCAGACTAACGTCATAAACAATTCAACTTCATAGTAAAAGCGAGAGAGCACAAAAGTTTGTACCTACAAATAAAGGTTAGTCGATGCTGCACCCCGTCCGCTCTGCTCGTTCTAATTAATTTACTAATTAAAAAACTTAAATTAATGAATCTGCTCGTGAAGGGTAGAAAAATTACAGAATTTCTCGCAATATATGTCTCTAAGGGTTGGTGTATATTGAAGTTGGTTTGAAAGAAAGAGGGAGAGTTGGATAGAGAGACAGAGAGACAGACACAGAAAGAGAAAGAGAGAGAGAGAGAGAGAGAGAGAGAGAGAGAGAGAGAGAGAGATAAGAAACGAGAATGGTATAGGGAGTGGGAGTCATATAAAACCCGTCGCGATAAGTGCGCTCTAGACTTTTTCCCATTACAAACGGCGCCATTAGCGCAAACAGGGAGTTGTACATACAGTACCTTTCTCTTTCTCTCTCACATGCGCACCCACATAATCTCCTGCACACAACAATTCTTTTTAAAACAAGAATATTTTCTATCGCTGCAGGACATAATGAGGAGAACGAGCAAGTGCAAGAAGCGAGGGCGCGATAATGGCGGACGTTATGAAGAAATAAAACCTCGTCCCTCCCGACCCTCCTGCTCGCTCATTTTCTTTCGGACTCTTTCTCTCACTCTGTCCGTCTGTCTGTCTCTCTCTCTCTCTCTCTCTCTCTCTCTCTCTGTGGTACGTTCGCATAGTCCGGAAGCGTTCCTTTCTCTTTCGTCCTATCTAAAGCACATCCCGCTACCCCACTTACCCCCGTCGCGCCCTTTCGCTGTCACTCTCTCTCTCTCTCTCTCTTTTTCTCTCTCTCACTCACTCACTCACTCACTCACTCACTCGCTCACTCACTCTCTCTCTCTCTCTCTCTCTCTCTCACTTGATCTCGCGCGCGTTTCCATAGCGACCGACCTGTCTGAGAGAGCAAAGCTCCGAGATGCCGCTGCCAGCGCTGTGGGAGTGTGCCGAACGCCGGTGTCTCTCTTCTATATCGTTCTGTCTTTCACTGCTGCTGCTGCCGGCCTCGAGGAAAGGGTTCGGCGTAATTCGGTACGATATACACGCGTGATGAGTAAAAATGGATGCCGCCACCGAGGCAACGTTTTTCTTATCGTTACTTTTCTGAGAATTATCTGAAATATTGTTATAACCGAAGAATTTCAAGTTTTTTTTTAAATATATTCCTTTGTTTTATGAAATGTAAAACTTGGCTTTTCAATTCATTGTGTTGATAGAAAGTATTTGATAAATGATGAGCTTCGAAGTTGCAAATCATAAAATATATAAAGACAAGCGTGCGCGTAAAAGGTTAGAAAGAGCCTTAATTTATAAATAATATTGTTCTATTTATATAAATTATATATATAGAATAATTATTTTGTTGACAATTCTGTATAGAAATCTTTTGATTTAATGATGAATATATAAGGATGTATAATTTATTCAATACGTTTCAGTACTTCATATATCTTAATTATGAAATAAACAAAATTCGTAATACAAACATTTATTTATAATTTGTTAGAAAATACTTGTTGTTCTTTTAGCACAAAGTACGCTTCCAATTTTTTCAAATAGTTTTACGTTTTTCTCCGAATATACAAGGGCTATTACGAGTGGGCACTATTACCTTGTTTAATGTAAGAATAATACTTTGAAATCCTTCAATCAGTATACTCTTTTAGTTTCTGTTCGCGAAATATCTCTCGCGTGTACTCTATAATTGATTTATTGAACAATAATATAGCTCTGCGCTTCTCCTCTTCGCTTCATAAGCAAAAACACAAACGTCTTTTTTACCTTCCGAGAATTTTTCAGCAAGCTATAAAGTAAAAAACAAGCGGTTTATTACCATCGTTATCGAGGCTGCTTCACTTCTTCCCTTATTCCCTTAACTTCACTCTCACTCTCACTCTCACTCTCACTCTCACTCTCACTCTCACTCTCACTCTCACTCTAACTCACACACACACGCACAAACACGCGCGCGCACACACACACACGCACACACACACACACACATTGAATTAATCGAGAAGGGAAAGGAAAATGTCATTACATTTTAATTATTATTCTTATTGTATTTTAATGCAAATAAATGTTTTAATAAATATTACGTGAATATGTATTTCTGACGTTTTATTTTCTAACTTCACTTATGCATGGGCCAGATGAAAAGACACTGTGAGAGAATGAGAAACAATATATGCGACTAAGCGACAAAGTCGTTCTTGATTTTGCGTCGTTCTTCTGTACGCGTAAGTACAAAATGATACTTGCTGCCTTTGCGCGCAGTTTTTTCTCGATATTTAATTAGTTTTGGTAAAAGAAATAGCTGAGAAGCGAGTGAAGCTATCTATGTATGTGCATGAACATTTGTGTAAATATAATAGTGCGAATGTGAGAGGTGGGAGGAGGCATTAAAAAAGCCGTGATGATAGGAAAAACTATAATATGAAAGTGAGAAGGAACAGTGATGTATAACGAGGTACTCGTCTAAAACTTATAACTTATTAATTTAAGTTATCAGCGAAATAGTAGTGCTGGAATGAAATGGGAGCATAAAATATACGTACATTTTTTTAATAATTTTAATTTCTTATAGTTGAGAGGATGATTTTCTCGTACGGATTTAATTGAACCAAAGGCGCTTTATTTGTTAGATAATTTGATTTAATTTAATTACAAGCTATTAAACTGACATCAAATATGTCATTACATTTTATTCCTTTGTTTATCTTTATTTAATTATCTGAAAATACGTGCGGTTATGCCTCGATGAAAAGATGAAGAGTAAAATGTTCGTTGCAAATATCAATTTTCTGTAATTATATTTAATATATTAGGCAATTATTTTGGCAGAAAATTTATTCGTAAAATTTATTCGGTTCAGCCGATGAGAAAATATTGTGGTAAAGTTATTTACAAAAGTTATAAGAAAATTTTTGGCTGATCACCTCGAAGTGATAAGAAAAATATTTCATCTATGGAAAAATCAGCAATCTTAATTGTAATAATTGTATAAGTTCCGCACTGTCAATGCGGAATATATAAAGATACTTTCTTCTCGTTTGCTAATGTTATCGACACGATGTATGGGAGGCTTATACATGTCCGATCGGCCGATCGATCGATCGATCATCTCGACGAAGCTGTTAATCGTTTGCAAACAGTGCGAGTAATCGACCCGAAAAAGCTGATGGATCCGAAAATAATTGCAGATGAGCAAGAAAAGGAGCGCGTTAACGCCCCTTTTCGCGCAGATGGTAAATGTGCGCGTTGGCGCTTTGTACTTGTGTCCGAAGATGAGAGAAAGACATAGAGATGAAGTGTGTTATTTCGAGGGTAAATATACATTGATATAGCAGTTGGGAAGTAGAAAGATAAAAGGTTTTACGCAAGACGCAAATTAAAGTGCACAGCAAAGGCGAGAAATTATTGAAAATTGATGAGCGTTTCCTCATTCGTCCTTCTCTGCCCGTTGCGTTTTCGCAGATGATAGAGAGAGGAAGAGGCAGAGTGAGTGAGAGAGAGAGAGAGAGAGAGAGAAAGAAGGGTAAGCGCGTATGTGTATATGCACGCTTACGTGCGTGTGTGCGTGCGTGCGTGCGTGCGTGCGTGCGTGCGTGCGTGCGCGCGCGCCCGGTAATCGAGGAAATCATGAGCGCGTGCCGAGAGGGTCCAACCCCTTTTTATTGGCAACGTCCGCAGTAAGTATATCTTCGTAAAAGAGAGAGAGAGAGAAGTATAGGAGGAGCTTTGGATTGTGCATATAGGAGCGAGCGATTCCCCGCAGCGATGATTGTTGTGATTTTTACTTCTCGTTGTTTATTGCATTCCGTATTCTTCCGATGAGGAGATTGTTGCTTTGTGCCGCAATTCTTCTTCTCGATCTCTATCGCGCCAAGTGCTTCAATAAAACTGAAATACGTAGTGCTTCCTTATTGTAGACGAATCGACTGTCTCAGTATTGCAAATGTATTAGGTTTGAGAAATAATAGAGCCATGTGGCGTTGGATCGTTTCATTTGAGGAAAGGAACATTCAAGGAAGGAAAAGTTGCTTTGAAATTCGGCTAAACGCATCGCACATCTGAAAAACCAATTGTGTGTAAAATTGATGGGTCGACGTTGCTTTACATAATAAGCCGACGATTCGTTAGTGAAATGGATAGTCAATTGGGAAAGGACCAGCTGCTAATAGTGCTTAGTATAGTCATGCTGCTTAGGTGATAAGTTCGTAGGAGGTAATTTGCGGCTGACTAAACTAACCAAGCTAAAATATTTCAAATTCGTCATTTGAATTGGCGTGTTATGTAAGAGGAGGACTATGGTGACAGCGGATCTCGGCACAAGGGCTCGCGAGCTTAATTGTCGAAATGAGCTGCGGCCGCGTGTCTCGGAGGAGGGCGCGAGGCCACGAGGCCACCGACGTCGCTGTTGCGCTCGAGTTGGTTAAGTTACCGTGAAACTGTGCAGACGTCGTCGTAAAGTACGCGTGAATTGCACGAGACTCCCCGATGCACGTATGCTCGGCTCGAAGTCGCGCTCCGGCAAATAAAGCACGACGATACTTGGTCGGGTTTGCGAAAATTCATAGGCGGCTGGCTTTTCGAAGCTTCTAGTGCTGATTGTTTTCCCCAAGATGGATCCCGCATTTGGGCTTTGTGCGGCAATAAACTCCAGTCTGGGTGGTCTGACTTTTTTCAAGTGGGTCTGTTAAACGAATATCTGGACAAATAGGCGATATCCCCGTCACTTTTCGCTTAATATTTATTATTATTTTAATATAGTTAATATCATAAATATAATTACTGATAAAACTCGATTCCGTGCGTCGTTGGCGTTATTATTATTTGTAATCAACAGAAAGCATTTATCAGTTGCAATTGAATGTTTTGATGTTTTATTTTACTGTATAATTTTCCCGTAAATGTATTATCTGCGATTCACGCTAATAGATAATGCCCAATTGGTTTTTCAATACTTTATATCTCTTAATATATATGTATAAATTACACAATACTTCCTTAACCGACAATATTATTAAATCATATTTACGGTATAATCATTATTTATAATTTACAAATTCAAACTCCTTAAAAATACGTTTAATTTCAAGGTAACGTTTATAGCGTTTATATGAAAACTCCCTACAATTGTTATAGTTAATAGCGGTTTTGCCAGTTTTCGCGTGATTTCCGCTGATAAAGCGAATTATAATTAGCACGTCGTTTCCGTGATATCTTATGCCTCTCGCGTGCATCGCATCTTGTACGTACGATGAAATATTCATCGAATGCAAATGGGCTTAAGTACGTTAAAAAAAAAAAAGAAAGAACAAAAAGGAAAAAGAAGTAAGATGAGAAAAAAAGAATGTGCTTGTACGCAAATGCATACCATGCGAAAGCGTTCGGTGTTACGTGTAACGTGTAAGAAAATAAGAAAGAAAGGAAGATGGGGGAGTGGGAGAGAAAGAGGTAGAGGTAGAGAAAGACAGAGAGAGAGAGAGAGAGAGAGAGAAAGAGAGAGAGAGAGAATTTCATCGTAATTAGTACAATAATCGCATAGCAAAGCCTCGTCAACTACAATACTGCAACCCCTGTGAAGTATATATATATATATATATATACAGAGAGAGAGAGAGAGAGAGAGAGAGAGAGAGAGACTTGGCAGTGGTAGCGACGTGCAATTAAGCTTGATATGCCAAAGAGATCCTGCGTATGTTCTCGCCACTCGTTCTTTCGCGTAACTGTGTACGATAATTAGAGAAGTTTGTCGGCAATTACCCCAACGAATATGATTGCTTCTTATAGGCGATTCTTTACACATACACGCGACATGTATGCATGCGTATGTGTAGAAATGACTGTGATTTACCGTGTATTCGGTTGCACTGATTTCCTTGATTAGAAAAGTTTTTTTTTTTTTACTATTAAAGGGACGCTTATCAATGGTCCTAAGATCAAGTGATAGATTTTAAGGATGTTGCCAACGATTTATTGCATTTGATGAAATATAAATATCCTTTGGTGAAAGTAACTCGTGGAACATGTGTTTAATATAATAGTTTTGTGATGTTGATTATTAAATGTTTATTATTAAAAATATGTATGAATTTAGATTTTGTATTAATTTTGCTTTTCATTCAATAAAAGAGAAGGTCGAATAATAAAAATACTGAACATTCTCTTAAGAAATGCGTCGCTAATGAACTTTCCTTTTGCATTTTATGACCATCATTCCCTAGTCTTTCATTCAATACTGAATACTCTTGTATAAATTGTGATAAAATCAAGTTTGTGAGAATCTTCCTTAAATTGTGAAAAAAACAAAGTCATAATTACCATTTCATGTAATGATGAAGTAAAATAATTGAAATATTTTTGGATAGAGATAATTAATGTAGATAATGTAATGTAGCGTAAAGGAACGTAGTGTCTATATAACAATATTACATTAATAATATTTCATGCTGAGATTGATCACATTGATTTCGTAGCATTAGATAATGGTGTAACCCAAATTTTTTGTTGATAGTTCTCCCAACATTTGAGCGTAACGACTTTCCTACTCTCTGCCACTCATTAGTCTGTATTTCATTCGCCGTAATTACTTCATCGTTCATCTTTCTGATCAGCTATATTGCTCGGGATGTTTGCATTACTACTTTCGCGCATGATCCAGAAAAGGGGAAGGAAAGCCGTAGTATTTCCCTCTCCATCTATCCATGCCATATTCAAGCTCGAGTTAATTCCCAGGGCAAGAAGTTTCTAATGACGAGAAATCTAATATCTGTACGCGCGCACACACACACACACACACACACACGAATGTATGAACGTATGAACGTATGAACGTATGAATGTATGAATGTATGAATTTATGTATGAATTTATGTATGTATGTAGGCACTCCTGGGCGGCTTTTCTCGTAATTAAGTTATAACTAAGGGCGCTGCTGTTTTCGATCTCGTGTACATGTGTGCGCGCGTGCGTGAGTGCGTGTGAGAGTGGGCTCTCGATCGCGAGAGTGAAAAACAATAAGGGCCCGCTTCGCTAATCCAGACGATATATTATATTGGATGAGAGTGCTCCTGGCAGGACGATGCGGGAGTAAAGCTGACCGTCTCAACATGTCGAGTTGTTGGCGAATGCGCCGTTGTTGCGAGAAAGTCCAAAGAAAATCGAGCTGGTTATCCGTACACCCCTATCGACAGTACCTCCTCCTCTCCCCCCCCCATCCCCATCCCCCCGCCCTCTTCCGTACCTCTTATAGGCACAGAGCCAAAGTGCATTTGCAAAATCCCGGCTACAATCTTATTTACAAATCTGTTGAATTGCATTGAAACCATCATTATTTAGAGATTGCGGCTAGTAATTTCACATTGAAAATGTTCGTTTAATTAAGCGACGATTTTCATTTAATTATTTCTTTATTCCAGCCTTCAATGTATATGCGTGTAATTATTATTGCGCGTAACGTTTAAATATCGGCTATAAAATTTACGTTTGTATGAATTTTGAAAAATATTTATTACTTTGCTTATTATGTTCCTTTCAAGCTGTCTAACTTGAAGTCATAATGCAGAAGAAAAGCATTTGGCTTTGTTGACTATAGAGTGGGTCATAATTATTTTGGTTTATATATTTCTCTATGCAAAAATGGTATTACACCTTGTACTCACGATATGTCATATTGTACGGGAATATAAGTAAGCATAATTACAAGAAAAATTAATGAGTGAATTTCCTATGAAATTGCTATTGAATGCGTAATAAAATTATGAATTATCCCCCGAAACATATATTTTCAATAATTTAATTATAAATACTTGAACCGAATCGCATGAAATACTTTATCAATAATATCATCTGGTAACGCTTAGAAATTTCCGAGAGGAAGATTATTTTTATTTTCAGAATTGATTTTCAGTGAGTGATGCACGCGAAAAAAGTTTCCCCGCTAATTATTACTTAGCGCGTAAATATCGATGCAGCCATGGACGAATGAAATAAGGAATTAGCCGAGGAATATAAAAGAAAGTATAGAATTGATCGAAGGAGTGAAACGGACTGGGATGGGAATAGAGAGCGAGGAGAGATGATGGCGGATAGAGAGGATAGTGGGCGGCAGGCGCAGAAAGTGGGAGGAACAACTCGATTGCGCGAAATCGAATTAGGACGAGCGCGAGCGAAGATGTAATTAATTAGTTCAAGCACCATCTTGCTACCGACAGGAGCCGACAGCCGACGGATATTATTTTCATTTTCAGTTCTCCTGCGAGGAACACCCGAACAATTCGTAACTGAATTTGTTCTAATTTTTACCATGGCGGTAATCAATATTCCTATTTGATTATGACTTTCTCGTTAAACAAGAAGCGCGTGCTTCTTTTAATCGAATAAGTTTAGAATGTTACGGAGAGGGAGTAAGGAAAGTGGAGGTGAAATTGAAAGTTAATTTTATCTTTGAGTCCCTGGGTATTTTCATAGGAAACGAATCGAAGAGAAAATTCTCTATAGGCCCTTATTTGTCGCAGAGTTGACTTAAATAGGTAGATTTAAAGACATTTTGTAAAATCGTTCGTTTGTCGTTTAACGATGATGCGATGATGAGATGATTATTCACAATATTAAGATGATTGAACGATAAATCCAATGGTTAAAAAGCCTAAGCTTATGCCCTCTCGTTGTTTCGTAGTTGACTATTCTATTGATCGGTGATTTCGTTAATGCCGTAGAAGTGTTGTGGAGAAACACGAGTCACGATGAAAACGACGAGATTGCTCGACGAGCTAAGGATTTATTTCATAAAAATGATTAAGTCACGACGATGGATTATCAATTACAACGAATGTACATTTTTCCAAAGCAAAAGAGGCCTACGCTCGATCAATTAATCCTCAACTAAGTAGCGATGACGACGAGGCGCACTGCCGCGCTACCGAAATCCTTATTGAGATGTAAATTGGACGGCCGCGTAAACAGTTTCAATTACAGAGTCTCCGACAGGCCAGACAATTCAAGGGACACGAGCATTTTATCGCAACAATCGAACAGCTAACTCTCAAATTAGTCCGGCACTCGCGTTAAGCACCACTGCCCCGACAAAGACTTCATCTCATTCCGATTTAGCTATTTTCCCTTGTGCTTTAGCACTTGGCTGAGAACCGAAGCGTTAAAGGATTCTTCTCGACCTGCCAGTGACTGCGAGTCTCGCAAATCCCAGCATCCCGGATATTCTAAGCGCCGTGAAATGGCAGGGGCGTGGGTGAGGAATGGGGGTTGGGGGTTGGAGTGTGAGTAGGAAGGAGGGGAGGGGAAAGGGGAAGGGGATGGGGATGGGGATGGGGGAATGGGGGAATGGGATGAGAATGGGATGGGAATGGGATGGGAATGGGATGGGAATGGGATTGGAGTAGGAGGAGGAGGAGGAGGAGGAGGAGGATGAGGTGGGGTGGGGGGGGAGGAATAAGAAAAGGGCGGCGGGGAATTTACGAGCTCGTTACGGAACGGACGGGCAATCGCCCGCCGCGTCGGCCATTATATCGCGTGCATACATTACGGCTGAAATGAAAATCCGAGTGGCCGAGCATTACAAGGGCCCCGATATTCCATCGCGTTATAATCGAGCTCCGGTCTGCCCGTGCACAGTTCGTAATGGTTAACGAGGGATCCCACTCATAACGCTTAATTAAGGCGCGGCCGCCATATTCGCGAGCCGGCGAAAAAGAGCTGTGCCCGCGCGAGATCGTGACCGGTCGGGAACGCGGCCAGATTGCCGCCCGATAGCGATCTGATAAAGACGGCCTCCCAAGATCGCGCTGAGCGCGGGAGGCTACGGTCCGGATACCTGGGCGCCGAGGGCTGCCGTAATGAACTCTCCGAGGAATATCTTTAGCCGGCGCGACTCAATTTAATGCTACCGCGTCGCGGGCCAAGAGCCGCGGTCGTGCCGCCGTGTTTTCTCGATCCTGTAAGCGAGAGGTCTTCTCCTTTTATTTGCCCCGTCCCTTGAGCTCTCCCCCTCTTCCCTCCCTCTCATTCGCTCTTCCCCGGGCCCACGGCGCGAAAAAATGCCCTGGCTATCGCTCAGCGAGACTCTCTCCTGTCGGGCCCTAACAATAGCAGCGGCTTATCGCGATACTCGCCATGCGCCTACGTTGCCATGTTGTTTGTTAATTTCGCAGTCTGACCCCATTAGCCGGTGGCCAGCATTATACGCCCTTAAATTCCGCAAATTCCTCGTATTTATGCTGGACACTGAGCTTCCGAGATCGAGCTCCGTTATCATTATTATTAAAGTTACAAATTATTTCTGGACGAATGTATGAAGCTCGAGAGTGGTGGAGCGGATGGTCGGTGGTGGTGGTGGTGGTGGTGGTGGTGGCGGGGGCGGGGGACGTTTAATGGTCGCGTTTAATTGTCGAGTAAAACTTGGAGTCATTTTTGCTTAGAGTAGCGATCGAGTGTGCCCGAAGGTGCAATTATTCTGTATATTTGAGCGCCTTCGACGAGGGGTCAAAATTAATAATATAGCGCAGCCTAAAAATGTCTCGAGCGGACGGTAATGAACGAATCTGGTGTTTCATGGTCTTTCGAGGCTCGTGATTTAAGGGCTAAATTTTCTACGGTTTGGCCCAACAGTCGCCGTTGGAGCGTAGTCGAGGACTATATCGGCGTGCCACTTCGATAATCCTCGAAATCGATGAACGCACCGAGATATACGTCGATAATGCAAAGCGTAACTGACATTCGACCTATCGGAATAATCCGCTTAAACTATCGTTATAAGATTAAATGCGAAACACCACAAGTGCGTTGTTCGTAATAATATTCGATTAAAATTCGAATGAATTAGCATAGGAGCAGTTGGAGCCAAGTCTAGGAAGATACTTAATATTTTGCAACTTATTGCGAGCGTATGATTTTTCTTTTACAGTTGATTTTTCACACACGACATGTTTAAAATCTTTACTCAACTAATTCATTTCAGTAATATTTACCTTATATATATATATATATATATATATATGAGAATGAAAATTGCAGATTCAATGTACAAATGAAAAATATTAATTCTTTATGTAAATATTATTTAGTTTTGTGTGTGTGCGTGTGTGTGTGTGTGTGCGGTTTTAATATTTTCTAAATATTGCTTTATCAATAAATAAGGCATTTACTTTATGTATTATAAACGAATAATTATTAATATGACGCATAAAGAGTTTTATTTAATTGCAATACATGACTCGTCACGCTCTAGGAGCATATGCATACATTGCGTCTATGAGAGATGGAGCGCGAATCAAATTCCATTAGCCCATTGAAATTTACAAAATAAAAGTATTATGGAAATCGGAAGAAAGAATGGAAAGGCACATCGAAGCGCATTTTGTACGTTTGTACGATTTTATTTATTATTATTATGGCTGCATAATAAGTATGATTATAAATACTTTACTTGCCGACGATAGTTATCACCTAAGAGTCTTTAACTCATGAGGAACTCGTTCGATTTAATCGAAGATACGAGAATACGCCAAGAGCAGCTCCTAAGCAAACAAACAGAAACACGGGAGAAAGAGATGGAAATCTCTCGCAGATCAGGTCGCGAGCCTGGGGGCGCTTACCAACGCGCTTACAATCGAACGCACCAAATGCTCGAGTAGGGTGTGTTTTAAACTAGCAGTCGCCCCTATTCGAATACACAACCCCAATAGCTGCAATCTGCTTTAATCATTGAAAGGGGCTTGGTTTGCATTTCAAACCTTTGCCCAGTTACGCGTCTATTCGCGCGCGCGTCTGTCAAAAAGTAATGGAGAATTTCAGGCTCCGATACGCTTTGCATTGCTGGTTGCAGAAAATGACTTTTCACATGTGTCATGGCTGAACAAACACGACAAACATGCGCGTTTTATATTATTATTGTTGTTATTGCTATTGTTGTTGTTGTTGTTGTTATTATATTCTTTAATGGCCCTACTTTAGCTTTTATTATTATTCGGCAATGTTATTTATTTGCCGACGCGGCTGTACGATTTCAACTGGTAGACGAGGAACCACGAGGTCACATAGACATGGCACAGCGTACGCTTCCGTTCGGGCATTTTTTTTTTTAAATTGTTTTTATCGAAAAATTTTTAATCCAAGTCGAGAGGAGTCGCAATCGCGGAGGCACACATCGATAAACATCCTTTATACTCCAGATGAAAGATTTTTGATCGATCACGCGAGAAACGTTTTCCCACTCGAATAGCGCGAGGACCGCTCATTTGCCTACACGGGCCGAGCAAACACATCCTACGATTTATTTACCATAAGCTCGTAACATTCGACGAGATAATTCACAATTACAATAGCGAATAGCGAAAAAAAAAAAGATTATTCTCATCGGTAAGCAATAGATGCCGTTGCCATTCGTTATAAAAACATAACAGGGTTTTCCGTTTGTTGTAATTGGCGTGGATATCGAGGGTGGCGAGGTTGAGCTCCCGCGCATTAAGTGCAGCAGCACGAGTCCTACGAGCCTACGCGACGCGCAATTTAAAAGATAACGAATGACGACGGCCATACGCACGACGCAACCAGAGGCACCGAGACCTAAGCACGCGTTCGTCGGCCGAGCGCCCAATGGCCTCGCAGCTTGCATTATAGATGCGTCGTCATTCGCGAGGGATGAATCGAGAGCAGTCGTGGGATGGCGAGGGGGCGGCGGCGGCGGCGGCAATCAGTATTAGCCGTGACATCCTCCATTACGGTGGTGGCGCGTGGACTTTAAAAGCGTCGGAGGGGTCGCGCGATTTTACACGGGGGAGAATGCCAGCCACTATTGCGGGCTCTCCTACGTCCCACTCGCTCAATCTCTATCTCTATCTCTATCTCTCGGCTGCTCTTAATTTTCACGGTGGAGCCTCCTTCTTCGCGCTCTTTTCTCCCACGCGGCTGTCCTGCCTCGGACGTGTATCGACAAAGCGGCACACATGTCGCTAGGCGGTATCGTTCATCGGAATCGAACCGGCGCCTAATTAAGAAATTGAGAAATTATGTCCTCGCAGATGTAATTAAGACGGTGCATTGAAGTTGAGCGCGATTGACGTCCAACCTTTTTCACTCTTTTCCTGTGAGAAATGCTCGCGCGCTTTCGCCTCGCGCCGACACTCTACTAGCACTCGTTTTGCGCTTGTCTATCTATTCCTCGTAACGTTAGACTTTTTTTTCTTATCTTTTTTTCTTTTTTCTTTACGTGCCTGCGGAAGCTGGAACGTTTCACTTGTCGCTCAAATGATTAACATCGTGCCATAATCGCTGGAAACGTTTGTTTGCGAATAATGGAGAAATATATAAGGATGCGTCAAGTCTTGGGGTATTTAGGTTTCAATCTCGTGGAATCCACTCTCGAGATATCTTGAATGTTCATGTTCGAATTTTATCGCCATTTACAATTAATTATTAATTACGGATAATAAAGGCTTTTGCATGATGCTTCTCTCATACATTTACGTATAATATACGAGAGAGAGAGAGACAGAGAGAGGTCTAAAAAAAAAAAAAAAAAAAAAAAAAAAAAATTGGAACAAAAACATTACCTATTTTCTGCCTGTCTCGTAAATAATACTACTACAAGTAATATATAATTTTCGTACTTACTTAAAATGTTGCATAATTGATAAGATTTTCATCGCGAGTAAATCAGAAAACTTGTCTATGTAAAAAATGAGATATCCGTATCAGTTCTCAAAGTTTAGCAACAACCGAATGAGAATATAAATAAGTCTAAATTAACGATATTTCAAGTGTACGAAAGTCATAGGTGTAAATAAATTAAAATCTCATTTACATAAACATTGCGGCTATCCAAACGATATATGTCTTCATAAAAGCTCATTTGCATTTAAATAATAAAGTGAAGGAATAATTAATTAATTAAGGAGAATGAATAATTCATGCGTGCATGTAAACAATGTACGTCCCCGTTATACTTACTCACGCAACATAAAACCTAATTTCTGATGAATTTTAAGCCAAGTATTATCCTTAGATAATTATTATGGCCGAATAGAGTTTGTCGAGTAAGTTAAATGTACTTACGTATCCTGAATGCAGGCCTGGCGTCTGCATGCATTTTCTTCTTACTGCGAAAGTGACATATCCCGACCACCATTGAAGCGATTTACTCGTCAGGGCGGCCGTTGACAAAAATGTATGTCCACCGACGGAAATCAAAGACCGACCAGTAAAATTACTTTATATCTCCCTCTTTCGATTGATTAATCGCGCTGCAGCTTCCCACTTTCGAACAATCCCAACACTTTTCACGGCCCTCGAGTCTCACTCGATTGTGCGTCGTATGAGACAGGCATACAAAAAAGGAAGCTCTTCTTCACAATGCCGCCAAGGTGCAATTGACGAAAGCGAGGGAGAGAATGAGATAGAGGGGGAGTGAGTGAGACGAGTGTGAGGAACAATGGACGAGCGCCGGCTACTTTTCCCAACTTCGCGTGGCGGAGGCGGCTCGTCTACTGCTTCATAAGAGAACCGTCCGCTGGTCAGCAGCTTGCTCTCTTCTCTCTTTCTCACTCAATATCTCTCTCTCTCTCTCTCTCTCTCTCTCCATACCTCCC
>NW_011948414.1:17177868-17182480 GCF_000503995.2 Ceratosolen solmsi marchali
CTCTCTCACTCTCTCTCTCTCTCTCTCTCCCTCTCACTCTCTCACTCTCTCTCTCTCTCTCTCTCTGTCTCTCTGTCTCTCTGTCTCTTTCACGAAGCTGACAGCACCCCCGCGCACACGGATCGGCGAATACCCCCCACCCCCCCGTCCGCCCACACCGCTCGCCCAAAGTTCCTCCCTCGTAAGGGTACATACATTATCCGCCCCCTTCCCTCGACGCTCGTGATCCTCAACCGGCCCAGCAACGTACGTAGTCCTGTGTATATGGGGCCCTTTGAATTATAGAAAGGCGTTCGTCGTACTTTTCGTCTCTATCGATATGTTTAAAACGAATGAGAGTAGCCTTTTAATTTCGTCGCTCCATGTTAAAAGTGAAAGAAAGAAGAGAAAAATGAAGCTGACACGAGGGTGGGGGACAGAGAGGGAGAGAGGAAAAGAGAGAAAGAGAGATAGAGATAGATAGATAGAGAGAGAGAGAGAGATAGAGATAGAGAGAGAGATAGAGATAGAGATAGAGAGAGAGATAGAGAGAGAGAGAAACAATTGTAAAACCCTCGAGTGTAAAATCGTCTTCTATTCGATCGTAGAGATGTGTAGTTGAGAAAAACCATTTCATGTATTGCAAGAAGCAATCTGTATGTGTGCGCTCGTGTGTGTGCGTGTGGGCGCGTGCATAAAACTTTAAAAAAGGAGTTTTTGTGTTGGTGTGCGTTGGCACTTTTAGCCGTTGTTAAGTTGTAAAATGAAGTTCGAAGAAAAGAGGGAAATCGCTCTTTACAACGGGAAGAATTCCTACTTCTCTTTTTCCTCGTCTCCGTGCACTCTTCTTCACACGCTAATGGGACTCGAATAAGTAAGTCCTCGTTGTATTCGCTTCATCCTCTTCTCACTTCCTACCGTAAGCACACGCTTTCATACGGACTTTGGCTATTTATATTTATTAAGTTAAATTTAATAGACCATAGTAGCGAACGTGGAAAATAATAATAATTTTTTTATAATAATAATAATAATAATAATAATAATAATAATAATAATAATAATAATAATAATAATAATAATAATAATAATAATAAAAATAAAAATAAAAAAAAATTTTACTTCTTACTTTGTCTTGTTTATTTACTCATGTAATAATGTATTTATGTGGCAAGCCATCAATTGTAGGTTGCGGGCTTGATCGAAAAGATCTTCTGATTTCGTTGATTAAACAATTAAAGCTATTATTATAGCCCGCACTTTGCGACATGCATATAATGTCGTTTACAAAAAAGAAAATGTATACACGCGCGTATGTATGCGCACGCGCATAAGTGAGAAAAATGCATTGCCTAAAGCTGCT
This sequence comes from Ceratosolen solmsi marchali, assembly GCF_000503995.2. Taxonomy (NCBI): domain Eukaryota; kingdom Metazoa; phylum Arthropoda; class Insecta; order Hymenoptera; family Agaonidae; genus Ceratosolen; species Ceratosolen solmsi. Next base: position 17,179,211 of record NW_011948414.1, read on the forward strand.
GAAAAAAGCTAAATAGTCGAGTTTATTGTTTTGTTCTGGCTCGATGACCCTTATTGTGCATTTTGTACCAATCGTTTTTAATTAGAGTAAAATTGGGCTTTCGCTGTAAATTAGATCTTAATGTTCAAAGTTATAAATTGATAAATTTGTCTAAAACGAATAGGATAATTTTAGTGTGGAGTTTCGTATTCTCATTAATCCTCATCAAACCTAAAATAATGCTTTTGAATTACAAATTTAATCATAATGATAATATTGCTTTAATAATCAAAAAATTTTTATAAATGTCCCTCGCACCATTTTAGTAGAGAAAAATTATGAATTATTTGGAAATGATTATTCACGTGTAAAAATCATTCGCATAATTGGTGGAAATTGCTATGGAAGTGAAATTTCTTAAATGAAGGAAATAATCAAATAGTCTTTGGATTTAGCAATATTAATTTTGCAATATGCATCCCTTACGACATGAGCAATCCTTATTAAAAAAAAAAAAAAAAAAAAAAAAAATTCTTCCTAAGGATATTAGAATTAGATGCTTATTAATTTTGGCTATTTCATCATTTTAGGAGGAATGTACGCTATTCCATTTATGAAACTGTGCATAGACAAAGACTGCAGGTTAAGGGACTGTAAAGCATTGACTGTACGCGAACGAGAACACAGAGAACGTTGGAGATTGTTTGGATGCAGCCTGAAATTGGGGGGGGGGCGGGGAGAGAGAGAGAGAGGGAGAGAGAGAGAGGATTGTACAAACAGGGAAATAGACGCAGCCGGCTTTGCTTCGTTTCGCTACAGTCTGCTTCAATCTGACACTATTGTGAACATATTATCAAAATGGGAACGTAGTTTCAACAGTGCAGGCCTCATCTCGCATTCTGGGGGGAAGATTTTATACGGTATTAGTAGGAATTCAAAAATTTGCCCCGCGTGACGAATTATAGATCGTAAACTTTTTGTGAGAAATTTACCATTGTCTAAACAGTTAATTTTCGAGATATAGCGAATGTCTTTGATTGTGTAATACGGTATTGAGAGCCTTGGCAATCAAAATGACAAAACTATAGGTAAAATTAATAAATAACTATTGATAACGAAATAAACGAAATAACGCAGGCTAATTAAATAAAAATTTAAGAAAATTTTTTTTACATTTTTTAGTTAGGCGGACGAAATATTTTTGTGAAATAATAGTCCAAATCGAGCAAAGTAGAGATTATCCTGAAAATTGTCTAAGGAGGTACTCGAATGGGTTTTATGGATTCGCTTTAGCCTTGTTGAAGTTTAATAGAGTTCACAAAACACGAGAATTAATGATTCCGTGACACTCAGCTTTTGCTTGGAACCTTTCGAAAATGATTGACTTTCTCGAAAAGCGTTGGTCAGTCGAGAATAGAAAATTCCATTTTTGAAAAAAGTAAGACCTTACCGAAAGCAATTAGATCATCAATCATCGTGTCTTTTGGATTATGCTATAATTGAGAAAAACTGCAGTTTCTCGGAAATCCATTAACCATTTTCGCTCTAAAATGTTGCAATAGGAAAAGTCCTTCTGGACAATTGTTATAGAAAATGATCGTTATTAATATATTTAATCGACAGAGGAGAATTATGTGGTCGAGGGTGTAGGATGTATATTTAGTAAAAGTTTCAACGCGCTCGACACTCTTTGGATAAAATTTGGACTATTGGATAAAAGTTACTATTGTAAATTCTTCGATCGGCTATCGAAATCCATCCATCACGCTTAACGACCGTTATCTTGGCCGATAAGCAGTTATCGAAGAATTAGCCGAAACACTTCAAATCTTAAGAGAGAAGAAGGTAACACTGGGATAAGCAAAGTTGCGCGTAAAAATTGACGACGCCAAGCTTCGTGACGGCCGAGCCCCGACTTGGAGTTGGCGCGTTTCGACCCCACCCACGTTTTGCGCGGAGCTTAGGTCAGCCGGCGTCGACACCCCTGGTAAAAGCCCTCTGGTTCTTTAATCTCTCTCTCTCTCTCTCTCTCTCTCTCTCTATATATATATATATATATATATATATACACACACACACACACATCCCCACTCGTCCCCACCATCCAATCCTCCCTACCTCCCTCCCCCAATCGGCCACCTCCGTGTTCCCCTCTTCATCCACCCGCCCTTGGCCGTGCGTATGCATGCTTTTGACCCGAGTATTGTTCGTCGAAATGGTCCATTGTCGAATTGAATCATCGGCTCGCGACGCACGCAGGGTGGAATATTCAGGAAGGGATGGCCAATGGTCAGTCGCGGCATCATTGTCCAGTGTACACACGGGACCACTATCCCCGTCGTCGGTAACAGCCGTGGCCGAGCGTCAGCCCCTCCTGAAAGCCACTCGAAAGTGCGCGCCAGGCTTTCTTGAATAATTGTCCTCGCTGTCTCTGCGGCTCCAGTGAATTATTGGCCTAATTGTTGTTCACTGTAATGCCCGTTTCTCCGACAAATTTCCGGGCGGGAAGCTTTCCTTCTTGCTCCCGTTAGCTAGGGCTTGGGCTGACACGTGTCCGGCGCGCGAACCAAATTTCAATTGATCCGCGCTGTCCGAGATGGGGTGCGAAGCCCGTCTAAAGAAATCCGATTACCTTAGGTATTCGATTTTTAAAATGAAAGATCCTCGCGTCGAGCCTGGCCTCTGTCGCGTGTGTGCGCCACCAAGTTTGCCGGCCGAGGCGTGCGTGCCTTATATTTAAATGGCCGCGAATCCGGCGAGTTTTTGTATTTATATAGGTCCCCATGGGGAGGGGAATAGAGCGCGAAACGTGTTTATTTGGTGATGCATGCAAATGTCAATGGGGCGATCCTTTAAATATGCGTGATGTTTTTGAGGGTCAGTCATTCACGACCCCTCCCCCCCCCCCCACCCCCCCACTAACCCCTTTTTTCATCTTCATTTAAATATCGTTCGTCTCCACTGGCTACACCCAAATGACGTCAATCATCTCCTCCTCCTGTTTATTCATAATTTCACCTTCATCGCGCTGCTTATAGCCAACATTCGCGAGCCGTCTCCTTTAACCTATGCTCTCCTCGTCAACAACTAATACCATCTACTCGAAATAATTGCTTCGATTTATACATACTCGCTAATGCGTGTGACGCTCGGCGAATAAATTAACTCAAGCGTACTAATACTAATACTACAATGTATTATTATCAATTAATAATAATTCATCCACTATAATAATAGCTCATCTAGCTAAGATTCGCGCACGATTTATACATTTAACGACCATAAAATTGC
>NW_011948414.1:17182897-17187131 GCF_000503995.2 Ceratosolen solmsi marchali
ACACACACACACCCACGCACACGCACACCCACGCACACGCACAAACACACACACGCACAAACACACACACACACACACACACACACACACACACGAACACTATTAATGTTTAATCTGTATTCTAATAGCACGAATTGCAACGAACAAAGGATAGTATGTGCAAAGTCATGTAAAAATTTGTAAAAAATTTAATGCTTGATAATCTCGGTATAACTCGTGGTTGCAATAAGATAATAATACGCCTTACGAGGTAAACGATTTACATGTCTTTAACGTGTTCGTATAAAGGAGATTGTTCCTTTACCACCCAGCATTCATAAATCCCGACATATATCAAAATCGAGTGTATGTTTGTTTTCGATCATAACACAAGGATTTTTTACGCAATTGATGCCGCACCGAGCAATCGAAGAGAATAGAGGTCGCTGAAAATTGACCAGAGTCGGCTTTTCAGGTATACACTGTTACGTCCACTCTTAGCCTGGGACGATTGTACTATACTTTCATCGAATGGGGTGGCTCTACGGGCCATTGTATCATCTAGTCAAAGTAGAGACGGCTACGACAGAGATAGAGTGATAGAGAGTTAGAGAGATGGAGATATAGAGCGTAGCGAGCGAGTGTATTCGTGATTGCGAGTAAATGGCGAGGGGGAGGGGGCGGACGGTGGCGGTGGTCAAGCGACCTCCTTTATCTCTCTCTCTCTCTCTCTCTCTCTCATATACTCTCGTGCTCATTGTTCCTCTCATAATGACGGCGCTCTCGTGTGTCATGTGTCATATCATGACTGCTGCCCTAGCTGCCACCCCGGGACTATTTTATATATAAGGGGCTCGACTCGGTGTTCGCGCTTTTTCTCGTTGGCGGGTAGTTTATACGCTTCATCATGATATACTTAAGGGAAAAAGCGTGTATTGTGAAACGAAAGGACGAGGGGTCAGTGTGCCTATGTGTATGCATCGCTACGTTCGAGATTTTATACGACAACTCGGCCAAGAAGTGTATCATTTTTCATATTTCTAATCTTATCCTTAGTTGGACTTCCGTCAAAAAAGATCAACCTACCCACCTCTCTCTCTCTCTCTATTATGTCATTTTCATAAATAAAGCGCTTCATAAATAGACCGCGCTTTTACACCTATACATGTCACTTGCATTCCTTGTAAATTTTCACTCTAGCCTATAAAACAAATACAAAAACAAAAAAAAACAAAAAAACATAAACAATAGCGAATAAAAAGAATGAATCTATTGTTTTTTACATTTAGATAGCGAGTGGCAATGCCTAGCAAATATTATTTATGAATGTTGCATTTCAACACCTTGCGCTTAGAAATGTTTGATTGACGATTGGCTTATTCTTACGTGAAATTCTTCAGAGCATTATAAACAGTTAAACAAAATTTAAAAAAAAATCAAAGTAACGATAAGTAATTGTTAAAGCAATATACGTCCACCTTCACTTAATATATTCTTGAAAATTAGCTATTCATTTTTTGAACAAGAAATACTTTTTCTGAAATATAATCTTGAATCTTTTTGCATTTTAAAAAAGGCAAATAAATAAAAAACGTCAAAATTTTCTGGCAAATTGTTTTAAGGAACTTCCAGGTCTTACCATAAAACGTGGTCCGCCATAAAAACGATGGCGACTACGGTGACGCAGGGCGGCTCAAACGCAAGGGCCACTTAATGAGTTTGAATTTCTACCTGAAACGTGAGGATATATCTAGCCACTGTATCCCTCTCTTTCTCTCTCTCTCTCTCTCTCTCTCTCTCTCTCTCTCTCTCTCTGTCTGTCTTTCATTCTATATCTCACTCTTTTCATTCTGTGCGGCGGAGGGAGGGAGGGAGGGGGGGGTCGTTCTTTCTCTATTTCTACCACTTTCCATTCTGCGCAAGAGTGTCGTCTCTCTTCCGCTCTCATCCGCTCTCTCTCTCTATCTCTCTCTCGTGTTCCGTCTTTGGTAGGAATTGGCAGTGTGCTTTTAGAGCTCCACTCGTCGTTATAGCGATAGAACTAAGAGGTAGCCGATAATTATATGCACAAAAGAAAGCCAGCGAAAAATTCACTAAGACCTTTGTGGATCGCAGCGACACGTTCTCGATACGTGCTGTAGAAAATTTAGAATATTGCATTCCCGCTGTTACTGAAAAATTTGTTAGCCAAAATGCTTTGGGAGTCTGGGCGTGGAAGCAGATTCTTTTGAAGAAAAGTGAAATTTCAAATTCTCATTCACTTATGTCATTTAGCGGTTGTTATTGCAAGTGCCATCGGTTTTTCTAAGGTGATTAAGCCAATGGAATGGATTAAACGATCACGCGCTAATTTGCTAATTTATATAAAATTTCAAAAGGTCTTTACAATTTTATTTAATTAATTCTTCTTACATAGATATACGTATGTTCTGCTTTAATATCAAATTTATTTATTTATATTAATATCAAAAAATTATTGAAATATTGAACTCTTGTCTCATTACTATAAACATTGTAATTTCTTAAAGACTAAAATAAGATAATAATTTTGAAAGTTAAAAGTGAGTTGATCTTAAAAATAAATAGTTAAATCGAATTCCAATTTAGATGTAATAGGTTGAGTTATCAGTGGAGAAATTATGTTCAATTTTTTTTCTCAAACGTGCGATTTTAATAGAGTAACGTGTATCCGGAGGTGCTCAATTGTGTAAAAGTAAAACGGAAAGTGTAGAGAGAGAGAGAGAGAGAGAGAGAGAGAGAGAGAGAGAGAGAATAAGGTAGTATTAGAGGGAGAGGGATGAACATGAGAGAAATAAAAGAATAAACACAGATAAAGAAAAAAAGACGGAATATAGAGATAGAACTGATCTCGCAAGAGGAAGTAGGTATAGTAATTTCGAGAGGTATAACCCTAAAATTAGCAAGCAAAAAGCCGAATGATGATTTTCCAAAATAACATGCGGAGGCCCCGAACAATAGAAGAGCAATTTCCCGAGGACCAGCTGCTGCCACCTCTATCTGATTTATCATCTTGCGTCTTTCCTCTCCTTCATTTTCTTTTTCTCTCCTTCCTCCTTCCTGCCCTTCTCTCAAAAAGTGATTGCGCTTCTTCGATTAGTTTTTACTAATTTCTCGGCTTTTCATCAATCTTTGACATTTCTCATTATTTCTCGCCTCTTCTTTAGATACCGATATGTCTACAAGAATATCTATACTAAGTATTAATGACTGTTTAATCATGAAATACGTTATTTTATTAAGAATTTGCGTTCCGAAAATTTATCATAACATTTTCTATTTAATATACATATTTCCATATATTCATTCTGGCTATAATCTTTCATTCATTCATGGGTATATAATTCCGAGTAAAAATAATTTCTAACCCAACTGACAAATAAGATTTCAATAATGTAGTAAAATATATTAATTTATGTAAATATAATATTATAATTGTCTTTTCTATTATTATTTACTAATTTTGCATTCAATAATGTTCTTTAGAATTTTATGTAACTATCTGTATTTAATAGAATAAAAACTGTATTTGAAACAAACAATCAAACAGACAAAAACCAACATTAAAGTTAGAAATAATATAAATAGAAATATTGATAAATGAAATATAATTTTAGTTAATAGTTAAATATTATTTAAATATTTGTATTATTATTTATTAAAACTAAGCATGATATAATTATTTTGTAATAGTTATTTTAATTCGTATTAATGTAAAACTAATTTAATACTACAAATTTAAATTTATAGTTCTTAATGCAACAACTATATGTTAAATAAAATATTTTTGAGCAATCGATAATAACGATTGATTGCATTATATTTTAATTGCACTAGCTGATAAAGAAGCCATCTGATATATTCAAATATGATTAAAATATATACGAAAATGATTTTGCGTTGAAATGAAATCGTAAAGAAAATACTCGTTTATAACTAAATCTTTTGTCTTATAATATATCATTAAAATTCACATCTGCCACAGACACAACTCAATATTAAAATTTTAGATGTAATACGTAGTTAATCGACAAAAAGGCGTGCAGCTCTATAAATATATGTTTGCTGTAAAGTCAAATGTCATTCGAATATATGTATTTTATATATATATAAATATATATTTATTTATATACACGTATTCATATAAATATATATATATATATATATATATATATATATATATATATATATATATATATATATATATATATATGTGTATATATATATATATATATAT
>NW_011948414.1:17187271-17234500 GCF_000503995.2 Ceratosolen solmsi marchali
ATATATATATATATATATATATTTATTGATATTGGAAACCGAAAAGAAAAGGAAGAATATAGGAAGAAGTTTGTGAGATATAGAACAGGGGATTGATCAGCCGTTAGCTTGCTGGAATGTGCGACAGAAGAGCAGATGGGGGCGGCAGGGGTTATTCAATCGGTTATTGATTGGAAATGTAAGCTGAGGAAGGAGAGAGAAACAGATAGAGCGTTGAAGAGAATGAGAGATAGATAGATAGATAAATAGATAGGTAGATAGATAGATATATAGATAGATAAATAGATAGATGGATGAATAGAGAGAGAGAGAGAGAGAGAGAGAGAGAGAGAAAGAGACGAAAAATATATAGATAGATGGGTGGATACATTGATAGAGAAAGAAAACGAGAAGGAGTGAGAGATTGCGACTGAGCGTGGAGAGGGAAAAGAGAATAAGCCAGAAAGCGGGGGAATTGAACGGACAGTGCAAAGACGACCCGACAGATGGCCGTTGACCAGTAGAACATCACTTTAAGATCATTCTAATATAAGAACCTTTATTTATTTTTTCTAATACACTATAATTTAGAATAGATTTGAAAAATAATCGATAAAATACTCTAATTTTATGTGAGAAGACCGATCGTATGTCGAGTTGTACTATATTTTTTTATTTTTAGAATTTGTACCGTATTATAATTGCTTATTTAATAAAGTTTTTATAATAAAATTGATTTACTTTTTATAATACCTTTGTTATAACTACTAAATTGAAATCCATAATTATTGTAGCGAATAAATATGTTTAATTATCTAGAAAATTCTAGTCATATTATATTCATCAAATAATTTCCAAACATATAAATATATATATATATATATATATTATTTTTTTTACAAATTTTAAATATTTGTATATTTTTTGGTATATATATATATATATATATATACAAGATTTTAAAGATAAATACACTAAATAATATACTAAATATTTTTTTAATATACCAATGAATATATGTATATATAGACAAAAAATTGGAAGGTAATAATAAATTATATTTCTTATATATATATATATATATATATATATATATATATATATCACGTATGCTACAACATTATTATTTTTAAATTGTATAGTTGAGGATAAAATGAGGTAAAATAAAAATATATTTATTAGAAACAATACTATCAAAGTAATACTATGGAAGACAGTATAATTCGTATTCGTACAAGCAATGGAAATTTTGTGAATGAGATGAATGAAGAAGAAGATGAAGAAGAAGTAAACGTACATTTTTGATGGATACAATTTGTCGTTTAAGACTGTAGCGTTTTATTAGAAGCGCGGCAAAGGAAAACCAATAGACGCGCGGCCATGATCCCTGTATAGGTGCTGAAGCGGCTCCCTCGCACGCCTCCACCAATTTAAAGTCAAGTATTATGGTTTAAATTGCATCAGGCTTAGTTGTTGGTGTTGTGTGCGCGAAGAGGTGAGGCCACGGAAGAGTAGGAGGAGCGGTGCAACTAACACGTAAGCGTAGGGCGGCCCCTTGGAACGTAAGCAAGACTCAATCACGTCATTTAACCTCTGACCTCGAGACCTCGGACATCCCGCGTCTCCCGCCACTGTAATTTTTAGTGTTTCTATTTTCATTGATCGACGACCATCCGGCTTATACCAAGTGGCCACTTTATATTATTGTTGCTGGATAAAGAGATCTTAGGAGGCGGGGGCCTAGGAGTTTCTTCCGTGTCATTTGTACCACTGCTTCGCGGTTTATAATCAAGATGCATCGAGAGTTATCGAGTATTGGAATCATGAGAGTAATTACTTACAAATATTGTGCTTTAGCCTGAACCTTAGATTAATGAACGAGAGACTTATAATTTACTTAAATTTTTAATCCTCGTTTGGAAATGAAAATGTTGCCTAATGGATCCATAAGCTCGGAGCTTTTCTAACGTGTCGTTTAATCTAACCTAACCTTGCGATCGTTTTGATTGCACAAAACAATGAGAACAAATAATCATTGGCGATGTTTATGGTTCACGATAGGCTTACCTTAATTTAGTAATTGCACGCTAATCCTACGTTTCAGTAATTATGTACATTTTTTATTACTCTCCGCTTTATTAGAAAATTAAATTATCGACGCTTAAGTGACTATTCGTTCGCAGAGATCGTTGGATACTAATTAGATAGATCAAGGTGGCGATGAGGCGTTTTCGCGAAATAAATATTAGCATCCCGAAGTAATCGCGATTGGCTGGAGTTTCGGAAAGGGCCAGTAGGCGTGCGACGTTTAAGCAGGTGCCACACGAAATCGAGATTTTTTACGTAAAGTACTCGAGTATAGGGACGAAAGGGAAAGGTACGATAAAGAAGGGGGAGGGCAGGGATTACGTCGAGACGAGAACCCGTCCAGTGAGTGGCTTTTTGGATGGGCGCCGACACACGCGCTCGGCCCCTGAGAGTTTGACCCCTTGATACCCGTGAGGACTTCCGCGTCGTCTGCCGGAATCCGGTTATGCCCTACGTATATAACAACATAATTTGCGAAGCTCGTTCTTGCCGAGCTTTCAAAGAAACTGGGTACGCTCGTTCAATATACTTTTTGCATGCATAAGCGCGCGCATACAACGCATATTTTAATATCTTTGTAATTTTATGAGGCCGTTAATTCCAAGAGCGCAGGACGTCAATTTTTCGAGTTGTTTTCGCATTCGATAAATTCGTGGATTTATCGGAATTTTTTGCCCAATGAGTTTATAAGGTACTTATTTTTTACATCCGTATACTGATAATGGACGGCTGTGCATAAATTTAATATCTGTATATGCGGTCGAGTTATAGACGGACGGGAATGTTTTATAGTTATGTCGGTAATTTCTTTTGTACGATTTCCAATGGATGCCGCGCGCTTCGAGCTTCTAACATATCGATGATAATTTATCGTCCGCTCGCCATTTACAAAAAACCAGCGCATTTGAGTATAAATACTTCTCATTTTTACTTCTACGGCATGCTTTTACGCGGGGTTAATATATTTTTTCAATTTTAATCATCGGATGATTAATTTGCTTATAAGATCCGAAAAGTAATCAAACCATAATGGAATATTTTAGCGCACAATTATTTTGCATTCAATAAAAATGGCAGATTTATAGTTGCGCCTATAAAGTCGCTTTTACGCTCACAAAGGCATTATATCGCATTTAATCGCCCATGAGATACTTGGGATATGGAAAAAAAGTACGAGGCAGCGAATGAGAGCCTCGGCTCTGCACTCAGTGCAAATTCAAGCTCAGTATGGGGAAAAGCGCTGGTGGAAAAGAGTCCCCAGCAACTGCAAAGCTTATCACGCGGCCTTAACGCGCATTCTTAACGCCCGGTACATCTCCCTCTGTCGCCGTTCGGTCTCTCTCTCTCTCTCTCTCTCTCTCTCTCTCTATCTCTCTCTCTCGCCTATCGCTTCCCACCTCGCGATTAAGCCGTACACTAGGATCTCGCGGATTAATCCTCGATTAATATCCCGTGAGAAGAGCTACGTTGGTCCACCCCCTCTCACGTGCGATATATCTTCAAGGAAGCGCGCGCGCGCGCCTATGCTTATTACATATTGGCGGGAGCTCGTGATTCTAAATGCTCGGGGATGCGCGGGCGCGAGAAAATAAGCGCCGACTCGTGCGCGTAGCCTTGACCCCCGCAAGACGCGAATTGAAGAAATAAGGGGACCACGAGAGAGTGGCCCGTGTATGCGTGCGCGATGTTCGTGAGATGGCGTAAGGTAAGGAGCCGCGATACATATATATATATATATATATATATATATATATATAGACAGAGAGAGAGAGAGAGAGAGAGAGAGAGCGAGAGAGGGTGGTAATGGGTAAAGGGCTACCTGACGTGATGGTTCAACTTGTACATTGCTCAGTCGATGTTCCTTACTTGCTTTCATGCAGGCGAGTATTATAATCTGACTCTCTGACTTGGAATATATTGCCATTGGAAAATTACAATATTTCACGTGTAAGATAAACGGAAAAATTATAGGCGATGCTCATTTAGTGCGCGCCTACTAGATTATATGTAAATTATGCGAAAGCAACTGCGCGGACTTGACGCCGAGAGAGCAAACACATTATTTTTCTCGTTATAATTGAATGTTACTAAATGAAACATAAGTCAATCATATTTTGTTTTCATCTTGGTGCTTAGATGCCTATTTCACGTATGGACTCATTTCACGAATTTTCAATTTGTCTTTCCAGTTGTTCCCAGACACATCGAAATCATAATAATACGTATTATTATTAATTAAATGCAAGAGAGAGAAAAGGTAAAGTTCGTTTAGTCGTTGCACTTTAAATTACCTGTTAATAACATGTAGCTCGTAACTACGCAATTTTCGCAATATCCTAATAAATTTCTCGTACCACTCGTGTATGATCTTTAAGAATGAGGTATAAGCTTTCGATGTAAGTAGAATCGCTTGTTGGCGCATAGGTAAATGCCGAGATGGCGCGAGATAAGAGCGCGACTGTGCATGGTATAGAAAAAGAACGAAAGCACTCGGCACGAAAAAGGACAGAGCGAGGAAGAGATAGATAGATAGAGAGAGAGAGAGAGAGAGAGAGTGAGTGAGGAAGGGAGAGAGAAAGGAGAGATGGTCGAGTTGCGGAACGAGAAAAGGGAAAAGGATGAACAAGGGGAGGAGGAGGAGAGTGAAGCAAAACGTAACGACTCAAAAAAATGGAAAGCCCTCTCTCTCTCTCTCTCTCTCTCTCTCTCTCTCTCTTTCTCTTAACTTCATAGCAACCTCGTGACTGTAATAACGCGTTATATGCACGTGGACCCATAACGTACATAACAGATATCTCCCCGTATAAACAGCGCGAGCAACTAACAGAATGCGGGAGTTAGGTAGAATTAGGGGAGGGGGGTTGGAGTTGGGTGGGTGATCAAGCTCCTTATTCTTCCATTTTTCCTCGTATTACGTTTTATCTATATCCTCGCCTCGCGAAGCACAAGATGCGAGGCCAGCAGAGAGAAAGATAGACAAATGTTTATACGCAGCAAGAGAGAAAGAGATGGAAAAAGAGAGGTATAAGAGGAAAGCGTGAGAGCGGGAGAGGGTTAACGCTAGCGAGAGGGAGGTAGAGAGAGAGATAGAGTGAGAGAAAGAGAGAGAGAGAGAGAGAGAGAGAGAGAAAGAGAGTGAGAGAGTGAGTGAGCGAGTAAAGGAGTGCGGGAGGAGGGGATGATGGAGAAAGACAGAGTCGCTTTTATACGAGGCACTGATATAGCGTAACCGACTCCTTGGACGGTGGACGGTGCATATTACCGGACTGTTAGAGGGCGGAGTCGGCTGATGAGTTAGCAACGTATTGACTTTATAATAATCACGTTAGCCGGTCCACCCGACGAGCAAGATAGTTGCCTCTCAACCTTTTCCTCTCCCTCTTTCTCTCTGAACTCATGCGCGTGTTGCGAGAAGCTCGTCCGAGCTCGTCCCGGCGAAATATCGAGGTAATGCCTCGCGCGACTCCTTATTAAAAAGCCTCCCCCCCCCCCCCCCCCTCTCTCTCTCTCTCTCTCTCTCTCTCTCTCTCAACCCGCTTGGCGTATCTTGCTCATGCGGTAATTGTGCCGCTATATAACGAACAATCTCGCGGATAATTTTATTTTAATGTTATCTTTGTAACTAACTCGCGCGCACAGTTCTTTCATCTGTGTGCGCCGTCCTTGTACGTATACGTATATTGTTTGTGTAAGCGATTTCTTTGTTTCTTATACGAGCTGCAATATCGCAGCTTAACGCGGACCAAGAATTTCTTTAACAATGCATTTAGAACATGATGGGCTATTTTCAACGTTACGCTTAAGCGTACACTGCAAGTGATTTAATGTACAGAACTATAAAAAAGCATATTAATACACGCGCGCGCGCACGCACGCACCAATACTAACACCGATACACCTACACACTCATATTTACGCACACGCACGCACGCACGCACGCACGCACGCACGCACGCACGTATGCACACATACACAGAGTCGCGCATGCATAAGTTGAGACTTTCTTTTTAATAAAGAAGAAAATAATATATGAAAGCATCGAAACTTTTTGTATGAAAGTGAGTATTTATCGTTTGTCTTTGTATTTTTTTGTTTACTCACCGAATTAAATGTGTGAATCGTATTTGAAAACTGCTTTCGCATTGCAAGCTTTTTTTGCAAGCAATTAAATTTTCGTTTACTACAATAATCACAATGGGGTTCGTTTGCTTTTATAACTGTATTGGCCAAGAAGACGCGATTATATATAAAATACGAAGAAACAATCGTGACTTTGCATTTTAATGTGATGAATGTTAATAAACCATGTAGATCAGTGAATGTTCTATAGAGTTCGACCGAGTTGTAATCTCTTTATATCGACATTTCGTTAACTAACATAATGATCGAGTTATTCCATGTACTGATATCGATCCTCTTGTTATGAGATTATATATATATATATATATATATATACATACATGCATACATACATACATACATACATACATACATGTTTTTTGTTTTTAAGTTTTTTTGGTACGGCATTTCTCTTTCAAGCAAACGTTTTTTATAAATGTCTTTGCACTCCTAATAGGAATATTACGAATATTATTAATACATTAAAAGTTGTCTTAATATAGGCATTATTTTTAAATCATACCTATAATTTTCAATTCTCGGCCCAATATACAAAAAATTCAAATTTCCATCGATTTACTCTTTTAAAACATATCACAACTATCATAAATTATTGTTTTTAGTATATATATATATATATATATATATATATATATATATATATATATATATAAATTTGCATTACCTTCATTCTAAATAAAAGAAATAATCGCGAAAATACAATAATTATAAATAATGAATAAAATGCAAATTAGGAGACACTATATTCAGATGCGGAGTTGAAAAAATTACTTATCAGGTATTTTCTCTCCATTTACGTATTAATAAATCTCCGAGCGAATTTGTAGATAGGAGCAATAAATAAGGAGGCGTCCATGGAGCTGCATTACTCGCGACTTACAACTGTAACTTTTTCCTTATTAGCAAGCTTCGTACGGGTCGGGAGAGGGGCGGGGAGTGATTGGGTGGGGCGGGGTGGGGGGGGGGAGAATATCGTGCTGCAAAGGCGCGACGCTCCTCGGCGGCGCTGAGCTGACCTCCAATCTCACCTCAATTTGCCTACACACGCCGTGGCGTTCGCGCAGGAGCGAGAATCGCGATCTCCTATCTAAAATTACAATCTGAAAAATGCTGCCTTCCCCCTCTCCTCCCTCTTTACCAGCATCCACTCTCTCACGGATCTGCTCGATTCTCTTCTCGTTGGTGCTCGCGAGTCGCTGTTTCGTCGTAATCCGTTAATTGCGCGAGTAGTCCTCCTTCGTGTGATAAATTCATATCGAGAGCGATACATTTATAGTATTCCGGCGAATTTTGTTCTTTCAGAGGAAGAAAGGAAGACATTTAGATTACTTCATATTCGAAATTAAGAAATAATCATTTTTACCTTCCAAGTTTTAATGGCAACGATTTATTAACATTACATGAAAATCTTGACGCTTCTGTCATACGAATGACATTATTTTTATAATCCTAAAGACTAGTCAAGCTTGCTAATTATATTATTGTTAATTTTTAAAGATAAATAGTACGAATGCTGTGTCAACCAATTCGGAGGTTTAGTAACTTGTTTTTTTTTTTTTAATCTACACTTTAAACCATTGCATTAGTAGTAAAGAGTATTACTCTCATTACCTCTTATAGTCGTAATTATTGCCTTATCGACTAGTAGGTTTAAAATAAAATTTTATCATCCATAAACATTAGAGTTTATATTTTGAAGACATATTTAAATGTTCATTAGCGTTTGAATTAACAAGTATAAATTTGAGTAAATTGACCATATGAATATCCGCGCACTTGTAAAACTCTTAGATTTATATACTTTTATATTTCATATTTATTCGAATAAACGTATTTATCTGATGATATTTAACTGATAGATAATATTACAATATATATATATATATATATATTATTTTTTTTATTTATTTATTTATTTATATAGTTTAGTTATTACTTTTTCTTCGTTGTTTTTAAATATTTTAATAATAGTTTCAATATACATACCGAGCAAAGTTATAAAATAATTTACGCTTTGTCGGTTGTTTTTATGAATTGTGAAATCAGCCCCGAGGATTCATTGCTTATTGGCTAAAAGATATTTTAATCAAAGTATAATTATCAAACTATATGTATGTATTTAAGATTAAGCATGAGCGTATAACTTGTGAAAATAAATCAGAATTCAATTTGAGCCGAGTTAGTATCCGAAATATCCAAATATCCGGGGTATCCGTGCAACCATTACAAAGTGGCAGTCGTACTTTTCCCTAGTGTCGAAGGACACTTGGTCCGGGGTGAAAAAGATTCGAGAAAGGGGAAAAGCAGCAAAAGACAGGCCCGACAGCTTAAGTAGGAAAATATGTGTTTCTCGTCATTTCGCAGCTTTTGGAAGCGTATTTATTTCCTCGCGAATGGCCGGTTCGGCCAGCCACCCGGCACGCACTCTACACTCCTCCCCCTCCGCCCCTCCGCCCCTCCGCCCCGCCCCCGCCGCCGCACCTCTGTCACCGACCCAGATCGATTTAGCGCCAAATGTTGCCATGTTTTACACTCGGTAATAATAGTTGAAATCTATGTAGCCAATATTTCACTCCGTCCCTCTCCCCCACCTGCAGCACATATACGTTCAGAAATGCGCGAGGGCCCCCGCTTACACACAAGTGCACGATTTTTCCTGTAATAACGGACGAGTTCATGTACTATTTGTGTAGGAACTTGTGTATACGTGAGCTAACGCGCTCTCGTAAGTATGGGGCGCCTACACAGTGTAGCAATGGAGTTTTAGGAGTTAGATTGATCAACACCATGCGATCTCACAAGATAATATTTCATTTGTCGATTGTATAAAAATAGTTTGATTAATACCATAGAATTTCACATTAAGGAAAAATTAATATTACATATTCGTGATAATTTGAGTGAATATGAAATGATGAACGTGAATAATATCGATAATAGCTTATAATAAATACAACGGCATCACTTGTTATGATTAAATTTGAATTTCAATTTGCAATACGTAATTTTATCTTCACAAATTTTAACACAAACATGGCAAGTAATTTGAATAGGCAATGAAAGGAGAAGTATCACTTTTCAATAATTAATTAACAATAAATTAATTCCAAAATGAAATTCATTGCTAATTGTGATTTGTGATTAAAAATATAGTATTACGATAATAGCGCTTGATGTCTGATAAAAAAAAAAAAAACAACCATATACACAGAAGTTACCGAAGTGAGCAGAATTTAAATACTTCCAACTGAGCGGAATACTTCTTTTCAACTCAAGGAAAAAACGATTGTCTCGAGGGAGAAGTATATGGAGAAAGAAAAGGGGCCCTTCTTCCTTCCACAAGCCAACGTAATTTACACGGGACAGTACTATGTTACACAGTCGGACGACTTTGAAGATTACTTTTTAAGCGACACATGTACTTTTTTCTCCGACCGCTGAAACAGTTATATTAAATCAATTACACTAACTCTTGGTGATTTATTTTTTTGCTTTTAATTTATGCGCGTCATTGATGCCGTTTACGCGTTTCTACGGAGGCATCAACCACCCATCGTTATTGGCCATTCTAGCAAATTAACATATAATTAAAATTTGGTCATTTAGGTTCGATTGCTCATGCTTCATTATTATGCGATTGAATATTTCAAAGACGAAAAAAAAAAACAACAAAAAAATAAGAAAAAAATAAAAGGATTTCTGTTTCAATTATTCCTTTTGTTTTTTTCTTTTTTTTTTCTTCTGTTGTACTAGTAATATAAATGAGCAAATTAGTAGGTGCGATGCCCAATGGAATTTAGTCCGTCATACACGGATTGCTTTTAATTAAGAGTGGATAAAGTTTTTAAAAACTTAGCGTTGATATTCATTAATTCGCACATTTAATGATGCGAATATGTGCATAATTAATTATAAAAACAATATTGATTTTATGTAAATATTCGTTGATGGAAACGATAACGATATTATTTGATTTATAATGATAATAAAATTACGAAAGCTCCTTTATACGTGATAATGACAAAACCTATTGTCGGTAGTAATAACAACAACGACGACGACGATGACGACGATGACGACGACAACAATAATCTAAATCTAAATTTAGATAACAAATATATTATGCTTGTTTCTAGCAGTAGAATATGCGTGGAAGTATAAGTTCCATATATGGTTAACGGCATATAAAATGTATATCTTTAAACTCACATTTAAATATGAGTAGGATAGATGCTCATAATGGTTAAACGGCAGAGAGAGAGAGAGAGAGAGAGAGAGAGAGAGAGAGAGAGAGAGAGTGAGATGAGAAAAGAGAAAAAGCTTAGCAGAGGCGAAGTAGCGGTTTTAAATTCCGCAAGTCAAAGGCGATGTTTGACATGGAAATGTTGAGCGATGCATTAAACATGTTGCGGAGTACCTCAGCTCAGCTCAGCTCAGCTCAGCCCTTTGCGCGCCTTCCTTGGCCTTTCTCTCTTTTTTACCCTTCATCGAAAAACAGAGAAGAGCTCGGGGGAAGTGTGTGTGTGTGTGTGTGTGTGTGTGTGTGTGTGTGTGTGTGTGAGAGAGAGAGAGAGAGAGAGAGAGAGAGGGGGGGGGGGGGGGGGTCGCCAGGTCCGTAGCTTGGAACTCGAGAAGCCCGCGAAAGTACGTCGGAGCGGCGGAATCGCGGGGGCTGTCGAGTGGCGTTGTTTGTTTAAGCAAACGAAGGGAGCGCCCGGGATCGGCTTCCGCCTTTTAAGGACGCCGCGAGGGAGCATCTTCCGGGGGGGATCGATACTCGAGATGTATGCTAAGAGAGTGCACTGTACTGTATGTGTGCAGACCACGAGAATCGCGACGAAGCCTTTTCCTCGAGCTCGAACTCGAGCGGTTTCGATCGCTGTAAGGTGAGGCGTAGACTTTGGAGATGCTCATTGGACTCGAATTTTTTGCTTATGCTCGAGGATGATGTTTTATCGAAAAATCTATGAGAATTCGATGCAGTACAGAGTTGCCAGTTCGTTAATTATTACAATTAAGTTGAGAAATAGTTTACTCGCTGTATATAAATGTGCACGAGTCTAATATGTACTTGTGTAAGTATACGTTATTATTTCGTTATTACATTACTAACTTGATGTGAAGTTTCAATGGAAAAATAAACTTTAGAATTTTATTTAATCTTATTAGATTGACAATCAATAGAAGTACGGTGACTAGGTACAGGAAGAAAAGAGAATTTACATTAGCGAGACCTACTTACATGTTATCAATTTAAAATAATACGAGCCTTTCGCCTCCCCCTTGCCCCTTTCCACTCCCCCCCCCCCAATCGCAACCCCAACCCAGCCCAGATGAATAAATACTAAAACGCGATAGTTCCTAGGATAGCTGGATAAATAAATTCCTCTCTCAATTGGGACTTGAAATTTGATAATGGAAGCGTGCTTGCTTACCCGGCGAAACGACGCAGAGTTGCTTAACGTGAAGGGTCGAGGGACTTCTGAGATCAGGAGCGTTCGCGGAGGCGAGTAAGGGTGGCGTCATGTGGGGGAGTGTCGGGCCGCCTTCACCTGCCGTAGTCGTCGTCGTCGTAGTCGTGGTCGTTGTGCATGCGATTAACGGTGAGGTGCGCTTTAGATTTTGCTCCGTTCGCCAAGTAACTTCGCTCTCGCCAATCCATAACTTGCCTGAAAAATAAAGCAGATTGGTAACGTTTTGTAATTCTCGAGCGGTGCTTTTTCATCGCGCACGTGCCCAAGTGAAAATGTTTCTAAGAAGAAAAGCTTGTTTAAATTGAATGGCTGCGAAATTTCGTGGAGGCCAATGAAATTCGAAGTCGAGGAATTGCGGTGTCATGCTTATCGAGCGCACATCAAATTCCCGTTGAAAACTCCAGGGGCTTACGAAATTTTTGAATCCCGAAGTTTTTTTGTTTCATTTTTTTTTGTTTTTTTTTTTGTTTTTTGTTTTGTTTTGTTTTGTTTAGCTTAGAGTTAAAGTTATTATGTGTTTCAAAAACATTGTTTCTTTGATTATGTTTTATTTCGTTTTTCCATCCAAGTCACTGAATTAGTCGACATATTTTTATTTACGTTAATGCCAATGTCCAACATAATAAACAACTTCTCTTAATACATAAAATACCCTATTTACCCTTATCTTTTTGTTTTGTTTTGCTTTGTTTTGGCTTTTTTCTTTCTATTACGGCCTTTCATTGCACGACGAAATATAGAGGGACTTTATGTAACTGTTTACAATTGGACAAGCTCGTCCAACATATCGTACACACACACACCTAATTCATAAAATTTAATTATTATGCTTTACGGCTGATTTGTATTAGGACATTTGGCGCATTAGCCACGGGTACTGGATAGATTAATGAGGCAAATTGAGCGATCGAGCATGTCCAACGAATGGTTAAGAGCCTTAAAATATTGTCTCGAGATACGACGTAGATATAGACCAGTTGAGCGCTTGTCCTTGGAGAAATTTTTCTGCGTTAATGCATTCGTCGATTATTGTTTTGGGCAGCGATAGACTCAGGCGCGTATATCCCCAATAAAATTAAAAATAACAAACAACGCGCTGAACAAACAGAGGTCCATATGAGTTATACAACACGAGGCACAAGCGAATTCCAATTCATAATTGCTGAGTCCATATTCCCGCGAACAAACACATTTAACGTTCGATTCTCCTCCGGGCGAGGCTTCGTCGTCGCATCGGCGACTCTATACCGACCAACGACGACTCGGGCCCAGATAATATTGAGGAGAAAGAAGTCCGGGGTGGCTTGGGGAAGCGAAGATTGCCTATAGAAACAAGATGTAGTGCAAACGAATAGCAGTCCAGCCTCTGGGAGTAATATTAAGGTCGGTAGAGGCGAGGCGCATGTCCCGCTGTATCACGGTCACGAAGCCTAAACGCGTTCTTCCCCTATATCTTGTAATTAGCGATCTTTCCCATTCTTTCCCCTCTCCCTATCTCCTGCTTGTCACTTTCTTTCGCAGTCAGTTGGTCTCTTCTCTCTCTTTCTCTCTCTCTCTCTCTCTCTCTGTAATGATTTCTGCCTTTTCCTATTCTCCGTTTCTCATCCACGATGTTTACGGAACGCGTCGGGCGAACGACCCTTCTCGCGCATACGCCATTTGGATGCAATTTTTCCGAGGGACCGTTAAGCGTAGGAGTGTTGGAATAGATCGAGGGCCGAGGGGCTACGTGCGCGATGTATGCGTATATATCTAAATAACGGAGACGGGGGGTTGCTCCACTTTCCCTCGTTTCACGTAATTTCCCAGAACAATGCCGGGAGCGTCGGTGCATTGACTGTGCGTGTGTGCCTGTGTTATATTTCCAGAACTAAAAGTAAGTATGTAATTACAGAAGGGGAATGGTTGATCTTGTGCGTGTGCGTATGTCTTCGCCTTAGACCGGTGATGCGCACTTTTCACGATCGAGCTTACTCTGGAAGAGTGACTGAGTGAGCGGGGCGAGCGAGCGAGCGAGCTGACGAGGGCGGGAGGGAGGTGCAAATCACCATTCTTGCATCTACGAACGTATGTATGTAAGAGATGCGTATGTTATTCGACACGCTTATTTAAGACAGTAAAGCTTGAAATTTACACGTTAATTGCAGCCTTTTTCTTATGAATAGCAATTCTGGACTATTATTGAGGCACCGCCTTCCTCCCTCGAGAATCACAATGCTAATAATGATTTCGTATTTAAAAATGAAGTGGGGATTTCTGGGAAAGAAATGATAATTATTCGAGACGAATTTTGAATAAGTTACGGGCGCTATTTGCGCTGGAAAATAATTTTCATCCAATTTAAATAACAAAATTTATCCAAGTGATTTGAAGATTGCACGTGTATTGTGCGAAATCGTTGTGAAGTAATGATATTGCAAGTATTACGATGTGACAAAAGTAATATCACACAATTGATAAAAATTACGGGATTTTCTATATCGTAATTGGCATGTATTCTCTTCGTCTTCGGAAACGCAATGAACGAGCGAACAATTTATGAAAATGTCGAGGGATGTAATAAGTGGATTATTTAAAAATTCCATTTGCGTAACGCACCATTTTTATAATCATTGCTCTCATAAAGTAATTATTTTCGGCAACACGTAAGTCGTGCTTTTTTCTTGCTTTATTATTTTTTTGTGCTTATTTTCTTATTTTTTTGCAATGAAAGTTCATTGCCCAATATAATTTAGCCTACCTGTAAAATAATCATTGGCTTAAATTAAAACTCAATATCAATTTTTTAATATAAGACTTTGTTTCGATTAAAAAAAAAAAATCATCTCTTATCAGGCAATGTAGAATTCGCACGTGACAATTAATAAAACGTGATTGAATATTGGCTGAATTTGATTTGTTTAGCTTTTTTATCCCGCGAGAAAGGAGAATCTCATGCGTCGATGAATTGTAGCTTCAACGTTTTGACAGAGACGTCCAAGTTGCCTACTCGCGCCATTTATATGCTAGTTGTGGGAGTCAAAAGCGATTGACGAATAAATTGACCATTTATCTGGCGTTCATATTAAAAATGATGCAATTCACGATAGACGGAGGGGAGAGGGTATTAGGTTGTATTAAGGGGACTTTGATGAGGCTCGGCAGGCATTTAGAATGGAAGACTGAAAGCCTCGGTAATAGCGGCATTACAACAATCTAAATTTTCCAACTTAATATGGCGATTGGCGATGATTAGAGACGCGGGCCGTCGTGGAGTGCTCGGCTCGTTTAGCATTCGTCCGCACAACATTATACAGTGGCGTGACTGATTCGTGAAACAAGAAAACGCGCGAATGTCGGCTTACTGGTGCGCCTCCGCGTTCGCGCGCCTCGCGTCTGACTCACCGCTGCTACATGTCGGCGTTATTTGCTTGATGAGCGATTTGCTCCGCTCTCCCCTCAGCCCCTCACTATCTCACTCACACACTCTCTCTCTCTCTCTCTCTCTCTACCTCTCTCTACCTCTCTCTACCTCTCTCTACGTCTCTCTACCTCTCTCTACCTCTCTCTACCTCTCTCTACGTCTCTCTACCTCTCTCTACCTCTCTCTACCTCTCTCACTCTAGCCCTCTCCGTCGGGCGCGCGCGCCTTGCATTATTCTATCCCTATTCACCGTACTGACTGTCTTTCCGTCTCTTTCCTTGTCCTTGCGTGCACGCGAGAGTGCAGTCGTGCCTGCCAAGTGCAATTGAAGAGAATACGATTGAGGTTTGCTGGAGCAGAAGAGGAAGGGAGGGAGACGGAGCCGTGGGCATTCTCTTGTGAGTTTCGTCGCACGAATAGCGGCTAAGAGATTCACTCCGAACAATACCTCCCTCTGTGTCTCGGGGTTTTCGCGTGAGAGGACCGAGGACTTTTCCCCTTTTCATTTTTATTTAAAGATGAACTTAAGGCAGCTTTGAGGTGAAACCTTTGATCGAGCGGCGCGCGCTTCATTACTCATGCGGAATCGAAAATCTCAATTTTCGGCTAACCCTATTCCAATGCTTTCAATCTTCTATTGATCAGCTTAGACAAATACAACAAAATTATTTTAATTTCATGTAATGTAAGTTTGCCCAATAATGTATATAATACAACCGACGAATCGGCTATTTTATCTCAATTTTTCCACCGACGTGAAGAAAATGGCCTCTTGTAATAACTTTCAAGATAGCCCGTAAGACGCTGGCTTTAGTCGTTCGATAATCAATAATCTCCGAGAATAAGTCTTTTTTAAAAATTATTTAGACTCTCTTTCTAGCTTTTGTAGCGTTATTTGTATTTTTGTTATTCAATAGCCATTAAAAATTAAATCATTTTGATTTTTAACTTCAAATTATAATTGTCAATTTTCATTAAAGCCGATCTTTTTATTTTAATTTTTTTTTTATTTTTATGTTTTTTTTTTTTTTTCTTTATTAACTTACCTTTTATCGTTCAAACAATGAGTTAATTTATTGCCTTATTATTATTATTGTTGTTTTTATTATTATTATTATTATTATTATTATTATTATTATTATTATTATTATTATTATTGTTATTATTATTATTATTATTAAAAGTTGTAGTTTGCGCAGTAGTTGCATAAATTCAAAGGATTCGAAATTCAACGGAAACGAATAAAAAATAAAAATGATAATTGAAATTGTTAAGATAATTTCCCATCCTTTAAAAAAAAATTTTATTCGTATATGCTTATTAAAATGCCTATTAATGTTCACGTTATATCGATTAACGGCATTAATTAATTAATAATACTCACATACTAATCGCACCAATATTTGACTACGAAAATATAATAGGATTTATTATTAGCGTGACACTATCTGTTTCATTGATTAATAAAAATGTGGAAAAGTATTGCTGGATTTTCTGTCCCGTGCATGTATAAAAAGTGGCCGGGATGTGCCTTTGGCGTCGAGGCTCCTTTAATCTCGCGGTGTTTGCATGGCGCAAGCTTTAACGATTCAAGTCTTACGTTTCATCCACCCTTATGCGTCACTCCTACCAACCGAACAAACGAAAGAACCCTCATTTTATACGACCTCAAGGGAAAATCGAATTATCTGCATGGTTTTCTTCGAGGACTCGAAACTTTTATTAAGCACATATTAGACTTGACCTGTTCAGCCGTCTAATATTTATGATTCTTGTATGCCTCGAATCATATAATGTTTATGGTGTTTATATTGCTTGCCATTTACGCAAAAATTCACTTTATGATCTTGCTAACGATTTTATTAGTGTTAATTCGAATATTTCAGACTCTGTTGTGTATTACGGCACACAAAGAGATAGTGATTTAAAATATGTATTATAAAGAGATATTTATGCTTACGGGAATGATTTTTACATTGGAATATTCGCTTCTGGTATTGTCAAATGATTGTTTTTAAATGGCCGCTGATTATTAAAGTAAAATAAACAAATACAACGACATGATACATTTTGACTACTATGAGCTTAAGGACAATTTTTCATTTCAGTCTTTTGCAATCACTATATTATTATATTATGTATCTTAATTCAGCATGGAAAGTTGTGCAGATTATTATTATTATTATTATTATTATTATTATTATTATTATTATTATTATCATTATTATTATTATTATTATTATCATTATTATCATTATTATCATCATCATCATCATCATCATCATCATCATCATCATCATCATCATCATCATCATCATCATCATCATCATCATCATCATCATCATCATCATCATCATCATCATCATCATCATCATCATCATCATCATCATTATTATTATTATTATTATTATTATTATTAGCCCATGTAAGCTCAATATTCAAAATTGAATGTTAAAGTTAATAGCCATTTGTTCAAAGCTCAGCAATGAAAATTCAAAGAACAATATTGCACACTATTAAAGTGCACTAAATCCATTATTACAATAACGGAACGAGCAAACAGATTTAAAAAAAAAAAAAAAAAAACAAAAAAAAGCGAAAGTTAGTGGCAGACTTTGCGAAACGTGTGATTTTCAGGAAATCGAACACTTGTCCATTTCCACGACGCTGTAGATCTCAGCAGACCGAGGCACTTCGCATAAACAGGGCCATTCATCTGTAGTTTCCCCCTCGTATCAAGCTTCCAATGGCTACTCTTTTCTCCCTCTTTGCATTCGTTCCCTCCATCAGCCATCGTCCATTCGTCCTAGCGCGAACTCCATTCACGGGTTTATCACTGTCCAGATAACAACGATTTACCTACACGCGAGGCTTTAGTTTAGGGGATTGTGTGGTCTAGTGTGGCTCGCTTAAAGAAACAAGTACGAAGGAAGGAAGGAAGGAAAGAAGGAAGGAAGAAAGAATGGCGTGACGAGGAGGGGGTGGGGGGAGGGAGGAGGAGGAAAGAAGGAAGGAAGGAGCGAGAATGTGGTAGAAGAATAAAGGCTAGATTACTTGTCGTGAGAATAGAGGAGAGGAGTGCGAAGGGGAAGAAAAAAGTAGTTGAGTTGGGATCAAGTGAGAAAGAGAGGTAATGGACGAGAGAGAGAGAGAGAGAGAGAGAGATAGTGAGTGAGGGTGGGATTGGGGATGGTTGGAAAGGGAGTAGTAAAAGAGTGAGAGACTAGCTCTCTCAGTTCTCAGCTTTTGGCCAGCCACCTTGCATTCACGAGTATTTCACTTTAACGGCCCCCCGGGGTATTCGCTGACCCACCGTCTCTCTTTATCTACCGTCTCCTTTCCCATTCCTTCAGCGTTTTCGGCATAATGGATCTCCACATTAATTATTCGTCGCTTGCCCGTCAATATATATATATTTATCTCGTGCGTAGGCGTTCGCATGCTCTTGTCGGTAAGAGCGAGACTGCCAATTTATATCCGCACTGTCGGTTGAACGGGAATCTACCTTGATTTTCTCCCTTCCTCCTCCCCCCCCCCTCCCCCCGCCCTCCGCAATTACCATCTCCTTCTCCTCTACCGTATTATCATAATTCTCCGCTTTCGCTCTTACTTCCTGTCTTATTTTACCGAGAAATTAATTATTCTCGTTCGAATATTTTTAGTCCCGCTCGAGGAAGGCTAGGCAGTGCCTATATAAACGAACGCGTACGTGGCACGTGCCGGATATGGACTTTAGCCATGGAAAATTAGCGTTACCTGGATAATAATGAAATAGTTATTGACGTGCCTTAATTTACCAAGTCGTCGCTAACTCTGACAATTATTCCATTATGTAGTGTAGATGTTAGGTCTCAAGACGATTCATTTGCAACGTAACGGACATTGGCCGGATAAAAGTAGGTCTAAAGACTAGGCCATTGGCAATCTATCGGGCAAACCCATTGAAATGTCGCAAGGCGCTAAGCGTCAACGTAATTGTATTGTCCTACCATTGGATGTATATTAGGGGTGAGAATAAATTGCTATTCGTCTGCGAACGGGCGCTAAAAATACCTCTTGAAAGAATCAATCGCAGCCGTTGGCCCGTGAGCCTAAGTCTCGGTCGTGTGCGTATTGTTTTTCTTTACCATTTCGGGACGATCAAAAGTCAAGAGAGTGGCCAAGCGTGGCGGAAAGGTATTAGCAAAAGCAGCCAAGTATAACTCTACTTTTCCATCCTCGTGCGTCGCTCGTTAATTCAACGCTCGAAGGAATTGAAAATTCCAATCTGTTTCAACCCTTGGCCGACGGACGGCCGGGGAGGAAACATCGAGCCCGTGATAGGACGAAGAAAAGCAGATAGAGGATGAAAAAGAACGGGGTGGAGGAGACAAAAAGAAAAAAGGAAAATGAAAAAAATGCGTACGAGTGGGAGAGAGCGAGGGATAAATAAAGAGTCGGTGGCGGCGACGGATAAAGCGTTCGATATAAGATTAATAGTGGAAGGTCGTCGAGGGCGAGCGCCGATGGTGATTCTTCTTTGAAGGTAGACCAGACCGTGCGGCGACCAGTGGCCAAATTGAATCCTGTGTTTAGGACAGGAGAGAGGAGGCCAAAGCAGAGACGAGCTTCTCTGCCCTTGGGCTATCTACCAATAAGTAAATTGTCCGCCACCTATCTCCTTTCGCCGCTCTTTCCATATCGCTCGCTCGATCTCCGCGCGTGCTTTTGCGCAAAAATAGGCTTCCTATTTCCAAATTAAACGGGGAAGGCGCCGCTCAGTGCTCCGCTACAAGCGCGACCAACTTCACATTCCACACTTGGGATCCCTTATCTTTCGGGATATTTATGTATTTGGCCGGTCGAGCCGATAAGATGAGACGTTGAGCTAAGAATTAGCGGAGAATGCGAAATTTAGTACTCGGGATAAGCGAGTAAATGCTCGTGCGATCTAATAAAGTTGAAGATATTGAAGATATATCATTTAAGAGCGGATCGCGGATGCTGGGGTAATGCGAGCTTCGCGTATGATGCCGAATTATTATGCCGTTCGTATTCGTCATGATTGCCAACTAACACGATCCACCAGGCATTAGCTCAAAGTTTTATCATAATTTGTAATATTTGAACGTGCTTAGAGTAATAAAGAAACGCGCATATTGGGCAATAAATGCCTTTGTGTCGCAACAATCTTTGGCTGGCTTTCGTCGATGCAGGAGCTCGCAGTTTGATGAGAAATAGTACAGAATAGCGATTCTTCGAGACGGAGTTCGGGACTTTTGTAGGCGCTCAAAATACATATGAGATCGGCTCCTTTTGAGGATAGCACATAATAACCATAGACGGGTGCGTCGAAAATTCACGTTCGACGATCCAGTGGGATTACAAGTTTGATTGATGGGCACATTTGTGCGCGTGTAATATCTCGAAGGTACCGCACCCGGAAGTGTACATGAGTTGTATTTGTATCGTACATTTGCTTATCGAATATGAGCGGTGAACGAGCGCCGAAAAGGAAGCGGAGATAAGTCGCTATGACGGGGGACACGAGCCGACCTGGCGCTTGTTACAGCCTATTGTAACCTCGGCCGTGCATGGCTTAACGGTATTATTATTGAGCGTGTGTCGCACGACTAGCAGTTTAATAAAACGAATCATCGTAGGAATATAATGTTTGTGAACTTGATTGGGGCGTAAGTAAGCGAATGAGCGGCGAAAATGATAATCATCGATTGGCTATTGTTGGATAAGCGAAATGAGCGACGAGCGAAGAATTAACATTATACTCGGTCCCGTATCGTCAATGCAAAATTATAAAGAAAAAATGGAATATATATATATATATAAGGACAGCATTATTGATGAAGGATAGATAAGACTCAAGTAAAATCATCTCGAGTATATTCATTTAGAAAATACAATTATATTCAAGGAGATATTTCATTCATTTTACCAAATGATAATCTTATTATTGCATAATTTTAGCTCTCTTTGATTACATTATCGGGCATTAGTTATATCGACACTTGGTTGTGAGTTGGTAAAAAGAAAAGAGAGAGATAGAGAGAGAGAGAGAGAGAGAGAGAGAGAGAGAGAGAGAGAGAGAGAGATGTATATGTATATATATATATATATATATATATATAGAGAGAGAGAGAGAGAGATGTATATAGTGAGAGAGATAGAGAAAGAAAAAAAAACGAAAAAGAGGAAAGAAAGTAAAGCAAAAAGTATAATCCCGTTATGTATTATGCCTTTATGAAATAAAACCTCGGTAAAATCAAGCAAAATGGCCTATTCTTAAAATACACTTGCCATTATTGTCACTGTCATAAGCATAATAGAAATGAGTAAATATTGTAATATTTGTGTAAAAATTTAAGTCTTCCGGCGTGTAGTCGTGGTAAACGCGTACGAATGGCATATTCTCTTCATCCAAACGGCTTACACTCATTTCCTTAAATACTAGCGCGATACCATTCCCCGCTAAATATAGATCTGGCAATTTGTAAAGCTACCGTCCAACAATCTCCTCAAAGGCAATTCGAAACCTTTCCTCGTGGTCATCTTTCTTCCTCACCTTGCGACGTCGCAAGCGCCGAAAGACAAATAATCAATAATCTTACTCGGCGCGAGCCGTAATGGGCGCCACTTTTCGTGAAAATGCGAACGACCTTGCGATATTCCATCGGCGGGATGCCGGAGCCGGGCGGAAGGGTTTCTAGGCTCGGCGCAGACGCGTACCGACCTCCTGCGCTATAAGTCTCGCTTCTATGCGCCTCGGCACCTACCACCTCGGCCAATCTGCATGCGAAGGCCGCCGCCATTTTGTGACACGCGATTTTAAAGCGGGAGTAACCCCTTTCCGCGGCTCCTATTCGTTCATGCTCGGATGCCTTCTGCGCAGGGGTCGTAACGTAAGTTTTTTAGGGATGAACGGACACATGCAAAGCAGCTAGGGGATCGGTGGTTGGCTGCTGCCATCGCCCGAGCTTCTCCTAACGCACCTTCTCTACTCCCTCTCCTGTAATGGCGAGGACTTCCACTCTAACGTCGGATAAAAACTTCGTGTCTATTTACTCGCGATGCTCATAAATGATGTGGGGCTGTGATTAAATGTCGAGGAGACGACGCGATTGCCGAGAACACGTTAAAAGCTTGTCAATTAACAATGTCATTAACACAATGATGATTTGCGCTCTACGTAATGTACGGCTGTCCACGCCCAAGTTCAGCGAATTTACTTAGAATTCAATTTCTTCTCATCAAATAATAATTTAGTATCTTCGATTTGCGATAATTCTGAAGGTAACGAAGTCTCGATAAAAAACAGATATTATGAGAATGTTTACATAGCCTGTACATTGCCTGTTTAAATTGCTGTGTGCAATAATAGCAGACGTAGTAATAAAAATGGATAGACTTTGTGAGTGTTTGAGTAATAGTTTATTATAAATTATAGCACATTTTGATTCATCATCCTCAATTAATTTTTCCATTCGTATAACTATTTATTTATGCGCATTGCCATTGTACTTTCAACATTTTTTCTTACCTACACTTTTGTCCATTCTCATTATCGGGCTCCAAAAAATTATCTATTTATTAATTTTTCAAAATAACTATCGAAGCCTCAAAAGCAAATGTTAGCAAACCACTTTATCCATTGTCCGGATTTTATTTTTAGCCCTGCTGCAATTACACAGCCACGCGCCAAATTACCGAATCTAAATGATATAGCCATATTGCCGGCATACCCCGACCGATACATCGAGCGCGATGATATAGGCTATGACGTAAACTTGGACGAAAGGGGCGAAAATAGAGAAAAGAAATTGCTGTACAAGCAGGAAAGTGCCTCGTGAGCTCGTCGCTCTCTGCAACTTTAAAATCACAATGGCACAGACGGACGTTGCAGAAAAACCTTTTCATCCATTAGTTTCGGCATTCATCCTTTTCCAACTTCTCCTTCTCCTCCTCCTTCTCCATCTCATTCGATACGCGACTGGTCTTGCGCATTTTTAACATCGTACATTTGGAAAAAGACGAAGGGTTGCGGCTGCATTTATTAGGAATAAAGAGAGAGAGAGAGAGAGAGAGAGAGAGAGAGAAAGTGGGAAAGTACACGTCGGTGTTTATTCTAACGCGTTGTGAAAATCGATAGCGAAAGTAAAATCTTATTTGGACAAAAGAAC
This sequence comes from Ceratosolen solmsi marchali, assembly GCF_000503995.2. NCBI lineage: Eukaryota > Metazoa > Arthropoda > Insecta > Hymenoptera > Agaonidae > Ceratosolen > Ceratosolen solmsi. Next base: position 17,210,530 of record NW_011948414.1, read on the forward strand.
ATCGTTGGTAGCGATGAATTTTATAAAATTATGCAGAGCATAGTCAAACTTTCCGCGTGACTTCCTTCCCTGCGCGTTCTCGAATAAAAATACAAATAGAATAAATTACTTGTAAATAAGCCTGAAGATACAAGGAGACTGTTTACACAAAGTGAAAGAGAACTCGTGGCATATGTACGGCGTGATAAATGCATTTAAAAATGCGTAAAATCTTGGCGCCCAGCAGATCCTTCCAGCGGCTCTTGGCCTGTGACGGAGCGCGAGGGCAACCAACAGAGCACATACAAAGTTAAATTAGACAAGACCACGGCATTTTCAGCTTCTTCGACCCTCCTTCCCCTCCCCTTTTCTTCTCTATCGAGCCAACTCGTCGTGCATCCGTTTCGTTCGAGCTTCCATCGTAAAATCATCGATGCCCCCGCCCTTCTCCCCTACTTTCGGCCCTTTTTCGAGGACCGCAGATCACTGCATCGGCACCCTTCCTTCCAACATTTTAAAGTTGCCCTCTCCCCCTTCACCAAGTTACGTCCGCGTGTGTCTATTGCGGGAGCCACCCGATATTCTCAATACCTATAGGCGTATGCGCGTGCGAGAAAAACGAGAGCCAAAGGTACATAAAGACGTGCACGGGCGACTTTGCCACACGCTTGGAAATCGGTGCAACAAAAGGGGGGGACCCGTACTATTCCGTTACGCAATTCTTTTTCATTTCTCTGACAGACGAAATGCGTGTACATGCGCGCGAGTTAAGCGGTAAAAGGGGAAGGGAGTGACTGAGATACGGAGAGAGAGAGTAAGAGAGAGAGAGAGAGAGTAAGAGAGAGAGCACGAGCCTGATGTCGCGCGCGCGCGCGCGCACACCCCTTTGTTATTTAACGCAACGAGAGCTCGAATCGACCATTTCGATTTTATAATGCGCACGCGGCCTCTTAACCTCGCGCTTTACGAAGGTTGTTTGTGATGCTGATTACTGGCTTCCCCGGGCTTTACACTACCTTAGACTTTCTAAAAGACTATAATTCAATTTTATTTCAATGCTTATTTTTGATCGAGCTTTGAGGAATTATGGAGATGAAGCTCGAGAGTAAATCGATACCGCTTTATTTTAATAGCGCAATATCACGGATTCTGACAAATAACGGTGAGAGTGCGCTCGCTGCTTACCTCCTACCTAACAACAACGCCAATAATATTAACCAAAGTTAAAGTCGTGCGCGCGATTAATTGAAAGTGAAACCAGCATAAATAAGTGGCATGAAAATTGTGCGTTGAATGGCTGGGTGGGTAAAGGCGTTGAAAAAGTGGACGCAAAGTGCGTCTTAAAGGAATCAAAGGCCGTTGTTGTTTCACACTCGCTCGCGTCGAGCTCCCCCCGTGGCACAAAAGATCGGTAAATCAGAAAAGTTCTCTCGGCGATTCCTGCGCGCACCACTGCTCTTCCCATCATCCTCAAGATACAAATCGCATTGGCGGCACGGAGGCGCGCTTACGGCCCAGAAAAAAAATCGACATCGCACTCTCGTGCCTACGGACACGGCACTTTGCGCACGCACGGCATCTCTCATCTGCATACGCCGACGCTCTAAATTATCGCGATAACCGCCTCCTTTTCTGCCGAATCATCTGATAATTGCGATCAAACACAGCGATTTATCATTCGCGCACCTAATTAAGCTCACTTGGTCCGTGGCGAATCGACTTTCCCTTCCTCCCTAAGCTTTATTATGCCAACGAAGATTTTTTGGAGAGCTTAATAAATTTAGCCGACTTTTGCGCTTCCCTTACATTTCGCCCGATTATTATCGGCAATGAAATTGGTCATTTTCATTTTCACTTCCTACTGCAATAATTCATCGGGAAGTGAAATTTAATTTAATGAACGGAAGGTCACGGAAGACACGCGTTATGCGCGCGCGCGCGCGCGCGTTATTTTTTTGTTCCAGTGCGTTCGTATTATTGCGACTGTGGTGCGCGGCGCATCATGGATTTGCGTAATTACGGGATTTTAAGAAAGTTTCGGAATAAATTTTGTGTTCTTTTTCTCTTTTTAGTTATCGGTATTATGGATATGATGTGCGCTTGCGAAAAATGATGGCGAGTGCACGATAATATGTTAAGTCAAATGAAATTCGCGAATAGTAGAACGAATGCTTATACTATGTCTTTATACAAATGCAGTGACCACATGCATATGGCCTACCACATGCGTACTTTGTTACGCACCTGCTTTTCACGAGAAACTTTTATTTTTCATTCGTTAAATGTAATTCATTGTAAAAGATTGAGGCGCAATAACGATTCAATTTAATACAAAGATAATAATAATGTAGTTTATGAATTAAGGATATTTTGAAGATATTCTACGCTTTTCATTCGTCTAGTATACATTATAACGAAGCTGCAGTTAATTTCACTAATTAATTATATATCAGCAATTAATTTTAGCGAAAAAAAAATTTTTTAAATATATTTTTAACGAATGCCCGCTAATTCCCTTAGTACTTGAATTAACATAAATTTTACAAGTTGAACAAAAAAATCTAGACAATTTTACAATATTCGCTTATGCTTTCATACGTTGTCTTCCTATCTCGTCAATAATGTCACCATATTTTCACTCGTTACTACTTGCCATATGCCATACGAAAATCATTAATTCAACGTTTAATCGTTATTAACGGATATTGCATTTCTTTTGCGAAACTTTTAATTAAAGATCGCAATTTTTATGCCTGAAATTGTACAAAAAAGTATTTCGATTATAAGGAACATTGGGCGTTTGAACAATTTCATCGATAAAATATAAGGAAGGCGTGCTCAATTCTAGGGTTTGATTTCTCCCCTTGAATCTGATGAAGTGTACAGTTTGTAAATAAAGGTATAACGAGAATATGGAAGAAATTTTCCGATTAAGTTGGGTGCGCGTAGTGTTCCTGTCGAATAGAAATGACGGTTGAGACGTAGATTCTCGCGGGTGACTGCAAGCGCAACTCGATAGATACGTATGTGTATATATATATCAGAAAGAGAGAGAGAGAGAGAGAGAGAGAGAGAGAGGATGGAAGAGCGACAAGAAGGAGGTACATAGAGGGGTGAAATCATCGCGACGTGTGGTCGCGGCATTGATGATCCGATTGGTCGATAGTCCTCGGCTGCAATATGATTCGTCGTATCGGTGACGTAAATACGCGTAATGCGTACGGCAACGGCATGGGCGCGTCTGCATTTGCTGCGCTTCTCGGTATATAAGACGGAATGTCCGGGAAGACGCAATGGAGAGAGTAAGAGTCTGGCAGAGGCGATGACCGAGCTATCATCCTCTCGATCGTCCGACAATTTCTTTTGTTTCATAAATATAAAACACTTTGGATACACTTGTTGATTCATCAGTGAGTTTACGTAATCGAGTTAGTAAATAATATTGTTCCTGGAGAACTTTGTTTTTTACTTTTTTTAATTTTATTTAAGTGTACATGGGAATGAGCGTATGTTGTAGACATTAGAAGACTTTTAATAATATCAGTAGGATAACTGAACGAATGGCAAGGATGTTCCTTTACGAAAACATGAAACTTTTGAAACCTTAAATTAATCGGCAGATAGTATAGGATTTTTCAATGCCTATGACTTTCAAATTTATGTCACCGTCAATTTTGCTATTATTTGAAGAATATGTGCTCAAAGAAATTTTTCGATCTTAACGTCCCAATTGAAAGCGCACAATTGGCGAAACTGATTGTACTGTTGATTTTAAAATTATTTTTGCAATATTTTCTTTCATTTACAAATAATATAGCGCACGTCGTGTTAAGTGCAAGCGCAAATACGAAAAGAATTTATTATCGAAGAAAGGAGCTGAAACAGCTGATAAGTCCAACTAAAAGGCTCTAATACTTATCATTAATATCTCTCATCGTTTTTGAATGCTCATTTCTATTAGAATAAAAAATAATCTCTATTAATTGTCAGGATCAATCAATTAATCAGCTTATTGTGTTTAAGTAGAGGCTTTTACAAACAAATGTTGCATCAAATCTCGAGAAAAATTACACAAAATTTTCTTTAAAAATAATTTCGACATTTATTTCTTAAACACATTGTCGAGTTCCAGTGACTTGTAATGCAAGGATTAAGCATAAACGCATGTCCTCGAATGCCAGGGATTAGTCTCGATGCGAAATTCTATGGAATAGCGTGAATTTTGTGACTAGCCTGATAAGCAAAACAAGGATAAAAAACAGAAAATAAGAACCCTCGATGAAGCCGATTGGGTATGTAAGTTATCCTATAGCGACAAGGAGGGGCGCGATCCCGAGGCCCATTATGTACGCATGTATGTATGCATCCCGAGGAGTAATCGTGCTCGATGCCGGCGTTGTTGCATCGAGCGACACGACGCCGAATGATCGACGCTGCGTAAATGCGTGCTTCGTGGATTGCTCCGTGAGCGGCGGGGGTGGCGGGGGAGGCGGGAGAGGCGGGAGAGGCGAGGACGGAGGAATTGGGAGGGAGGGTGTGGGGGTGAGGGTGGGGTTGGGGGTTTGGGGTTGGGGGTAGGGGAGGGGGTGGATTGGGGGTATAGTGGGAGAGAGCAGAGTCCAGCCGGTCGATGCCGTGCAGCTGCCATGGCAACTACGGGAGCAGCCGCGGCGGAACGGGAAAACCGACTCGGAAAAACTGGTAGCATTGACCGTCGCGCGGTAGCCGAGGATTAGGCGTCTTTCGACGCGCGTGGATCGAGATTCGGGACGGGAAGGTGGAATTATCGTTCGCATCGGTGGAATCATCCGAGTCATCGAGAGCCGTACCTTATTGGGGCCATAGCGCGCGGCCATAGGGGTCGTTCGCCGGAAAAGTCACTGCTAGGTCGCTGTGGATATTGCGTGCGATGTGGAAAATCGTGACTGAAAATTACAGGAGCTTTTTTTCATTCTCCTACGCCTCGTCATTGAGTTGATATTAAGATCGCATTCTCCTCATTTAGCTTGCGAATCGCGCGATAGTATATTGTTCCGCGAATAATGGCTGAAAATTGTATACTTCAGTTTTCCACGCGAGATACTTGATCCAACAAACTCATGAATAATTCATCGTAGAAAGTCGGAAATCCTTATTTCATACCGCGAGTAATAATATTTCCCCCTTATCTGGCGCTTGTTAATCTTCTTGTTCACAAGAATTAATGCTTGCACAATTTTCATCATAAATTGGTATAACCGAAAAGAAGAAAAAAAAAAAAAAAAAAAAAACATAGTGCTGTTGAGAATAGTCGGATGTTATCGGGAAATTTATGCAGCCTATGCGTAACGCCAAGTTTCTACTGCGCTCATGCGTTTAATGTACAGCGGTGTCAGTTTCGGTGTTCTATCGATCTCTATCAATCGGAGGAATTAGTGCAGCCCGAGAGTAGCAAAATGCCCGTCCACGTCTTTTGTATTTCAGCGGAAGTACTTTATACATTAATATAATGTTATTTAAAAATTCGATATTTCCATTAGTAAAATCAAACAAAAGAAAGAGATTCCTTTTAAATATGTACACGATTGATAAGAGGCATCATTGGGAGAAAATGAATATTGCCGTCGAAACTGTATCTATATACAGTAGATAAAAGGCTATGCTCGAATGTTAAAAAGGTGTAAATATTAGAAATAGGAAATAGATAAAATTATTACGTAATGTGAATCACTATTTTCGGATTATCTCATTGAAAAAATATAGTAGACGGTTATTCGATATTATGAAATTATATTAAGAATTCTTATATAACACACATGTACGACACATCTTCGATACTGCAAATGTAATGTACTTGCACTGTAAATCCAGTATCATACGAAAGATATTATTTAATTACTTTATTATATATCGAGCGCGCTTCGATATGAAGTTCATAGGGAATCGACAATTCTACAAACGCGATTTTCTATATGAACTTGAGAATTCATTGTGAAAAAGAATCAGAAAATTGAAAAAAAAAAAAAAAAAAAAAAAAAAAAAAAAAAAAAATGAAAAGAAAGGAAAAAATTAAAAGAGGCAAATGATTTTTCAATGTTACCTACTAAATGTCTGATAAACCTTATGGCAACGGATTTTAACGGAGCCTCGTCATGTAATTCACGAATTGCATCTTGTGAAAATTAACGTAAAGCCAAATGCATGAAAAATTACAACAAAAACATCGAAGCATTGGATAATGCAAGTAGCGCGAACGTGCATTCTAAATTCTAATAATATCCGCTCACTAGCAGCAAACTCAATTTTATTCGCAGTAATCGCGCGTCGATCTATTATTATTCGTTAGTCAAAAGTTAACGTTCGACCCTCGTCTCGACGTCTAATATCGCCGTTAATTAGCACGTCGCTGCTTCCTCCTCTCATTAAAATCCAAGTCAGAGCGAAGGCGGACGGGGGGGGGGGGGGGAGACTGGGACGGGGAGGGGGATTCGGCGGCGGATTGGCGGCGGGTTGGCGGCGGTGGTGGTGAGCGGAGGCGCCGTTAAAACAGTGTGTGCGACAGTATTTTTGCACCCGCGATTACGACACCGTTCTCTTTTCGACGTCGCGCTTTCTCTTTCCGTTAGCCGTCAAACGAGAGCTTGTGCACACAACCGAGCTCTAAACGTTCTCATACTTTTCGAAATGCTGTCATCCCCCGCGTGTACACATTTGATAAATAAAGAGGAGATAAAAAAAAGTTCCTTGCGAGGTGCTCGCGATAAGAGGGTCGCACCTCGAATTCTTCTCGCCTCTTTTTTCTCTGTCTCTCTCTCTCTCTCTCTCTCTCTCTTTCTCTCTTTTTTTTTTGTAACGTTCTTTACAAAATCAACAGCATTATCGGCTCTGCAATGACTAATGTCGAATAAATCAAACGATGAATTATGGGTGAGTCTGGTCAGCTGCGATAATATGCGGCATGTCAATTCTGAAAGTCACATAAGTATGTGAAGTATTTAGTTAGATTGGATACCAAGTGTCGCGGCAAGAATTATAACTTTAAATGATAGTCTCTCTATATTTGTATTTGTATTTCCCGATTATCTGACATTAGCCTTTCATTCAATTGGTAAATAAGAAAATTTCCCTGTTTTTAAGAATATTTAACACCACGCTTGTTTAGCATTTTATGTGGCAAAATACGAGCTTGAAAATTCATTGAATTATAGCGTTCTTTGCCTTAGAGAATTTGGTTTAATTATGGCAAAGAGTCTTAAGTCGGCATTAATTGATAATTAATCTTAAGCGTATGAAAATGTGATATCGTTTAAAAAATTTTATTCCTTTTTTTTTTATTATTATTTATTTTTTATCATCCTGTCGTTTCCTACGTCTTGTACATGTCATCTAATAATGTTTCTTACAATCGAATCGAAGGGCACGAGTCTAACACTGGCTCAATAAATACAATTTTACACATCGAACAGGTAATATTATTCGAAAATAAATGCAGTCGCATACGCGCACTATGGTTTACAAACAAATTTATCAATTTATTCTAATCTACCAATTAACTGACACAATTATCATGCCAATGAAAAATCCTCGGTTCGATGCTCTAAGCGTTTCACCGCAACTTTCAATTGCCTGCAACATTGGCAAATTAAGTTTTTCAACGAGGACCAGCTAGTACAGGCTGTATGAAAGTTTAAATATCGAAAAGTAGTAGCTTCGAGGAAACGTGGGATCGAGCTGAAAACGCAGTCGCTCAAAAGACGCGGCATTACGACAGTCTTGTGTACAGGAGACTGACTGCAAGGAGACGAAAAAAGACGCTCCTAGAAAGTGTTTCGATACGCTTCCCGTCTACTTGTGATTTCGTCTGGCAGCATAAATACCGATATCTGCGACCCGAAGATCCACGGCCACGATTAAATTGCCTCCTCGGTACCCTCGACACCTAGAGTTCAAACTCTTTACTCCGACTCTCGTTTCGATTGCTCGCATATTAGGCCACCGAGACTCCGCACTATCTATATCAGATTAAATCCGTAAACTACCTCTATTTGCATTTGTCCGTGTCTCTCTCTCTCTCCCTCTCTCTCTCCCTCTCTCTCTCTCTCGCTCGCTCGCTTGTAAGCGCTAGCGTCAATGTTACTATCGTTTTGGCGGTATCGCACCCTTTGCTCGTACTTGTATCCTTTTTTCTTCTTTTTAGTTCTTCGTCTAATAAGCTCCCTCGCGATTTCCTAATGGCCTTATCAAGCGGGTCAATCGATCCTCACGATCCCCGCCAGAAGGCGCAAGGAACGAGCGCCTCTGTTCTATCGTTCGTCGAAGATCGAGACGAGTTTAGGTCATCTAAGCCGGCTACGATTTTATATTATTTATAGTCGGTGTTTCATCGACGTGAAAATAGAGAGAGAGAGAGAGAGAGAGAGTATATATATATATATATATATATATATGGAAAGTTATTTACAATATATCTACCAAACACCGAGTTTAAAAACGAACAATTTATGACAATACCAAGTGCTTCATTCATTTTCATTTTATGCTTTCATAAACGTAGATAATAATACATTTGAATGGACTACCAAAACCATTCACAAAATCAGGATCAATTGATTATAAACGTTCCAAGGACGTTGATGAATACTTAAAGTATAACGATTAGTTATGAACGTATATCGTCAAAATATTTATAAAGTACTTATTTTCCTCATTCCTTACATTCAACGACATAATACATTTTTAATGAATAGCCAGTGCACAAATATCTCCTGATGGAGTTCTCTATTGATGGCATTGATCAACAACAGTTTTGATACTTATCAATCTAACTTCATGTGGTTTCTATTCGTTAGACGAGGGAGCGTTTCTAATGTCTAGACGTATCTGATCTATCCAATATGCATTTAAGAGATTTTGCTCTAACTAAAGCACAATTTAAGTGAACACATTCTTATGAAAAAAAAAGAAAGAAAAAATGATAAACTGCGAGTAAATAAAATTCGAATTGGTCATTGATTAGATATTCTTTTCCGTTTTCCAGTACATAGCCGATAATAACTAATGTTCGTAAAGAGAAAGTATTGGGCAATGAGACGAGAAGAATTTTCTGCATTATTATTCTGCAAAACGTGGAAGACTCGTAGGGATCTATAAATATTACAACAGTGTCATAACGAAAGAGAGCAATTGAAGTTTGCATTAAAAGTAATTTTTTACAATTTGAAAAACCAATAAGACAGATGTTCAAACGATCTAGCATAAAAGAAAAGTATTAAAATGTACATAGAAGGCAAAGCGACACAAAAGTCGATGAATTGCTCATTCGATACCACAACGCGATAAATCATGGGATTCTCTTCAATTTTTTTCGTCGTGCGTTTGAATTCCCGTGAGGATAAACCACTGTCATTTGCAGATTATCCTACCCTCCTTTATTATCTGCTCATTCTCTCTGTCTCTCTCTCTCTCTCTCTCTCTCTCTCGTATCTGTTGCATTTTTCCGTGCAGACTTAATACGAGTACGTGCGTACCACGTGGTATATACGAGGATGGCGAGGTAAAGCATTCGACGAGCTATGAGAATTTTCACTGAATCAACTTGATTGAAAAACGGAGCAAAACTTTGAGTTAAAAAATGAAAGAATGAAAGGAGAGTGGTGAATAAGGAAGGTTGCCCCCACCCCTCGGTAGTCGCGAGTATTGCACGTAAAAACTGTGTGAAAAAGCGTTATTTCGGGGTGAAATCCGACGCGGTTGTCGTGCGCGTTTTTTTTTTTTTTTTTTTTTTTTTTTTTTTTTTTTTCCCAGTAGTGTGCCCGCAGTCTTTTTTAACTCCCCGGCGACTGAGCCAGAAAAAAAGCAGGGTGCAGGTAAATTTCACGATTCTGGAAGATCGTACGGCCGTGCCACATATGCATGTACATAATACAAGGGTGGTCGAAAGGGGGGAGATGCGCATCCTGCATATTCACCGATTTTTCTGTTAATCGGAGGGGTACGCGAATGAATAAAAAAAGGAGAGGAAAAGAAGGCGCTCCAAAGGGCAGACGGGATTGAATGTAAAAGTAAAAGGGCCTTATTCTACAAGGGCAACAAAACGGGTAAAAGCGAAGTGCCTAGGACTACTGTTTTTCGAGCGCAATTCTGACGAGTTTCTTTAGAATTTTCCATTTCTGGGTCATGGGAAGGTTATGTAAGCCTACGTATATAAACGAGGGTTGCCCTGATCTTGGAAACTGATTTTTTTCTCTACGCTTTCAGCTTCCTTGCTACGAACCGCCACTTTCCTTTTATTTCTCTGCTCGATCGATCGATTAATGGGTGAGCTTCTGGCTCTATTAAAGGGGTTCTCCTTTTGCTTTTCTAGGAATGGGAATCATGCAAGCCGATTGAGATGAAAAGGAGGTCGAATTATTATTCCTCCTTTCCGGCAAATAAATGCCGGTTCTTGTCAAATTGGGATCATTCAATCCATTTTATAAAAACTTTTTTTGTTTTGCTTTTTGTTCCTTTTTATCCGCGTATTGCGGGTAATAAATATTAATAAATCAATGCGGTTTTTTTTTTTTTTTTTTTTTGTTAAATTCAAAAAAAAAAGGAGTGCATCGCGTTATTACCTAGTTTTCTATGCGAATAAATTTCAATGTCCTTACAAAGCTTAGAGGTTTTTGATATTAGTTAATAATAGCCCAGGTCATTGAAATATTTTCCCTTTTGTTTTCTTTCATCTTGAAACTTTGATGTAAGCTTAATCTCATAATATGACTAATTGAATAAATCATAATTTTTTACTATTTTCTCTATTTGAAATCAGCTCACTGACACATATCGTTAATCGCTCATTATTATTACAAATTTAATTTACGAAATTGTCACTATCTATCTCATTGACCTCTACCCATTACTTACTAAATAACAATAAATAATTACGTTCGCTCGCGTTAAATTTTCTAAGCACATGTAAGTTTACGTCTTATACAAGCTTATTCAAAAACAGCTGGAGAAAGTGCGATGGTATATTGTAGTTTTAAAAAGGACGAAAAGAGTCGTTCCCTTTTTCTAGAGCATGCGTTGATCCCGACAGGCTTTATGAAAGGAAAATGCGTATACGGGGGTGCGCGCGCAACGTAATGCTCACGCGAGTAAGAAGAACGATCTTCGTTAATCCGGATTCCCGCAGAAGAAGCAACAGTTTCTCTTTCTCTCCTCTCGCTCTCTCTCTAATTTCATTTCGCTCTTGCCCCACTCTCATATAAAAAAATATCAAGGAATCTCGTAGCCTCGAGAAAAAATAAGAGAAGATGTGACGTACGTCTGTGCAGGTCTTACATATACACGTACAAGAATTAGGGGTGTCTTATTTTTTTCTAGGTCGGTGTAGTAGGTGAAGGAGCATGCGTGGGGGATGACGAGCGAATGACAGGACAATGAGCCCGCTCTGATGCAGGATAGCCGCTTTATGACAATTCAATACGCTGCGATGAGTGAGTAAGAAAGGCAGAGAGAGAGAGAGAGAGAGAGAGAGAGAGAGAGAGAGGGAAATGAGATTATATATACGTACACGTATACATATTTATATTTTTTTTTTGATCTCTTCATCATAGTGCAGTCGCGCGAGCAGCTCTCGAGTTTCTTACTAAACGAAGAAAGTCTCTTGGAGCTACGTCCTGTGTACTCTATGAAGAAAAACGACTACACATTGCAATTATATATATATATATATGTGTGTGTGTGTGTGTGTGTGTGTGTGTGTGTGCGTGCGGGTGTGCGTGTGTGTGTGTGTGTGTGTGTGTGTATAATAATTTTTGCTCGCGAAAATATACTTTTTCAGATATTCGTCTGCCTATATTATTAGATATGATCTTTGCCGATGTGAATCTCCGGCATCATTTTACAGTTACATTTGTAGTTAGTTATCTTATTATTTTTTAATGAAATATTACAATTTGAATTGTTAAAATAAATGACTTACGTAACGTTTATATAATTGGCAAATTAACCGAACGCTTCGCTGTACTCAAAGTAATGCATTAATTATGCATTAACATGTAGATGTATGCATGTAGATGGAAATTAAGTTGCACATGTAGGAAAAATTGAAAGAAAATTATATACGTAAAAATATTTTACCGTTTGTCTCGATTAATTTCAAACATTACATATTTTAATTATATGAATATCAGGGTCCGAATTTTCTATGAATAAATTAGTAATAATAGCGCTTGCGTTAAAATTATCATACTTATATTTCGTATGCGTAAAGATCATTCGTAATTTTAAGTGAAAAATCGACTAATTTTGAGAATGTAGTATACCAGTCAGTTTCAACAATGCAAATCGTCTTTGCAATAGAAAACCAATAAGTCAAGAATAATAGAATGTTCGGGAAGCAACATCGATAGCTAATATTATAAATCATTAGCGGTGAATTTCGTTTAATTGATCGTACTATTAAACACATTTATCATTATTGCGAAGAACGCTTGTGGGATTTGCGACAATTGTTTTTATTTGTGGCTGAATACTGAATTGAATTTTCATGTGAACGTGCACTCGCACGCCAAAGTAACGATGCGCATGTGCACCGTTAAAATTGAAAAATCATACAAATTAAAAGGCAAAATATGCGTTTGTGTCAACAGATAAATCTCTTTTGAATGATGAATGACAATGCATTATCCATCGTATTGTTTAACGATCTCTTTGAAATTCCAGTAGTTAAAATGTAATTAATAACAGACTTCCGACATTCGTACATGAGATACAACATGGACTGATCAGTGACATCGAAGGAAAAGCATATTTATTAAGCGTCCTCGATTTCGTCCCTATTTCGCCAACGTGCAACAGTGCTTGCGTGACTCATCGCGCAGATCTCGCGATTCCGATGCGCAAATTCAATGCTAAATATTATTCATGCGCACATCCGATCGCGACCTTTTCATTCGTTATATCGATTCTAGTTTATTCGCGAGTATATATTTTCACCGAAATATTTCTGATCTCATAAGTAAGCCGATGCGAATGTGGTAGGCAATTATCGGCTCACGTTTAACCTCGAATTACAACAATACAAACATTTTCCTTAAGAATTATTCATCGATTTTAGCGAGATTTAGCAATTCAAATAAAACGCACAGCGTCAGAAAGTCGTATATTTCGTTGTAACGACGCGACGCTTATCGTTTATGAACGAATATGAATATTGAAAATTTATTTCATGTAAAACAACGTGCAATCTCGTGAAAGTCCTTATAGAAAATTACATATAGTATTTATTAAGTGAGAGAGAGAGAGAGAGAGAGAGAGAGAGAGAGAGAGAGAGAGAGAGAAAGAAAGAGAGTAAGAGAGAGAAGAGAAAAGAGTGCAGAAAAATAAATGTATACATCGAAGTCTTTTAGGAAACCATTAATTTTAAGAAGTAGCATAACAAAATGAAAAAGGGGACTTCCACTAAAATTATTATAATTTTCATTCAACGTATAAATGTCCAAAGGATGTCAGCAATCAATCGCGCCCTTGAAAAATCCTCATTCGCGCGGGACCTCATTTCTCTCTTTTTCCCGCTCTCTCCTAAAATACGGCCGATTGTAAGAACCGAAGTGTGACTTCACGAAAATTCATTATACGGGGTGAATCTACGATGAATCGGCTCGATGCAGCTGCCGCTCGCCACGATCATTACCGCTTTCTCCTCTCTTTTCGTTGTCGAAGTCGACGGCTCGCGGCGCCCAACTCGTTACAAGCATTTCCGAAAATACCAAAAACAGCCGAGAAGCTTATTAAAGTTGAAAAATTCTTCCTTCTTATTAACACGCGAATTATAATTCCCCCCCGCCCCCATCCCCATCGCCCTACACACACACACACACACACACACACACACACACGCACGCACACGCACACATCCGCGCACACACCCACCCACACACACGCCCGCACGCACGCACGCGCACACACGATTACACTCTACCATCCCATCCGACTACCTTTCAAATATATATTTTCCGGAATAATATAAAATGTCAATTCCTTGGCATAGGGCGCGATCCAACGTCCAAACATAACTATGATTTATTTCAGCATAATCTAATTAAAAAGGAAACGCCACAGATTCAAAGATTAATTACTCATTTTTACATCTCGATTCTTTGAGTATCCGTCTTTTCTCCATCACCCTTCATCCCCACCCCTGCTCCTCTTTTTGAACAGAGATTGTTTGTAAAAAAATGTGCAGCCCGCAAAGTCATCTGCAGATTAGCCGAGCAGTACGGTAAAACACGGGGGGAGACGCGAGGGTCGCGTACGGGGCTTCAAGGATGAAACGCGCATGAAAACTGCGTGACGCGCGTCTATGCGTGAACACACGCGGTTAAATGGCACTCGAGTGCTCAATCACGAGGAATTATGTTTCGGAGGCGCAAAATGAATTGCCCGGTGCGCAAGTCGCCGTGCACGAATGCTCGCGCACCACGCAATGACTTTCGACTTGGGTCTCGCATGTTAGGTACTTTGCGTGAGGACTCGATATTTCGCCAACTACCTTTGATGATGCCCCGATGATGCCTTAGATTTATAAACGCGAGTGATCTGCATTATTTAAGGATAAAAGGAAAAATGGAAAATTCCATGCGCAAAAGAAGAGAGTCGTTATGAGACCATCGAGCCTTATTTTCGACGCTTCGGCGCTCAAAGTAAACATATCCCTACCTGTTCTACTTATTTAAGTAGGCATTTTATGATAACGTTGATGATCCAGAAATTCCAGTCGGCTAAACGATGGATGTCAAGAATCGTAAATCTTTTGCTGGAAGTGAAAGTAATTCAAAAGAATTTCGAACGGACTTCTTTTTGGAACTGAATTCATAAAGATCTTATTAAAAAAAAAAAAAAAAACAAAGAAAAAAAAAAGAAAAATAGAAAAAAGAAGAAGATGATGAAAATCAAGAGAGAAAAAAAAAAAAAAAACGAAGAAAAAGAAAAAGAAAGGAAACTTTGTTCGACGAAAGCTCTTGCGAAGAAAAAATAATAAAATTCAAGAGCATTTAGCTATAGTAGAAAATGTAATTTTTTTTGCTTGGAGTTTGTTCCTCTTTAAGTTTCGTACGTTGAATAATAAAAAGCACGGCATTCGGTCCCTCAATGTGCATTCAGTGAGCAGAACAAAGCATTAAAAATTATATTCAGATTTAGGATTTTCGAACCTCCCAATGACCGGCCAAATTTTTCCAATAAAAAATTCATCGACACTTAAGGAGTTGTTCATGCATAGAGGCCGTATTTGTATATGGCGGAATCGGTAGTAAAAGTCGGGCGAGAGGGTATTGAAAGTACAAGTCGAACCTTTTAGAAACTCTCCATTTGGCTGTCCTTTTGGCTCTACTGGAACATGTTTTTGTCATTGTGCGATGTTGGAGTAAGGCCGAGAGATAAATTTCACAGGTATACGAAAAGTGCGCCGACCCGTACTAGTGCCGTAGTGAGCTACAAGGGGGCAGCAGCTACTTTCATTGCGAACGACCGGAGGGATTTTCTTAAGCCGTAGGATGGAAAAGCAGCAGCAGCAGCGGCGGCCTCGATGGTGATGGCGGCGGCTATTGGCGATTGGCGATTGGCGATTGGCGATTGGCGATTCGCGATTGGCGAAATCAATTCCCATAGTAATTTTTGAAGAATCGGAGAGCTCGGTCATCGCCTCCACAAATACGTAAATAAATGAATTCGAAAGAGTCGCGGGGAGGAATTCGGCTTCGAATTCACGTGCGGATGCCACGGAGACAATGAACTTGGGGGGTGGATGTAGACCTTTTTGCTTCGGCTCTATCCGAAAACTTTGAGAGTGGCTCGAATGGCTGTAGACGGCAGACGTCGAGGCGGCCGTTCGATAATCTAATAAAGGGAACAAGCGTGCGTACGTCTCGCTATCCTCCCTCTTTCTTACAGCTCTGCCTCTTTTTCCTTAGACACACGGACACAGAAGCGCGTGCACTCTCCTAGCGGCTGCACCCTTTTCTTCCCTTTTCCTCTTGATATTACGGATGATTCAAGGATAAACATTAACGCGAGCGCTTCCATCGCTTTCACACGCAGTCGAGTATCTGCGGACTTTCTCGCTCTTCAGAGTCTCGCGAAAATATTGCCCGTTATACGATGTTTATTGGATTCGATTATGTACACACAGGTGCAATTTTCGTCGAGAGCCTCGTGAAAATTAATACTACAACGCTAACATCTTTCATCAACTGCACAATGTATTCCACATTGTTGAAAATAAATCCAAGGCCACGCTATTTGAAAAAACAATAATACTAATTTTAATGATATTTAGAAACAAGGGAATGAGTGAAAGTTTTTTTGTAATTATTCTCAGACTTGGTTTTGTGTGCATGTGTGTACGCAGATATAAGAATTGATATTTTAACAATTAGAATTAGATCGAACGAACGTTATTGCAACTATTGGGAGTAACCGCTAAGATGATCGCCTCTTAAGCGAAATTTACATTTAGAGTAAATTTTCATTTAATTTGAACTGAAATTTAACGTAAAGATGCAATTTTTATCAGTAATTTTAACTTAAATTTACATTTTAAACTTAAGAACTTGACATTGCTACTCACATAATTAAGATGTTTAATAATGAGATCGTTTCTGTAAACTAACCTGTAACATAAGAAAACATTAATTGGCTATACGTTCGTACATACGTAAATGTATATATGCAAAAAGTATTAGTGTAAATCATCTGAAACTTCAGTTGTATAATATTTTCAATTATTATACTTTTAATAATCAAGAATGAAGCATAATTTATTTTTCATTATATGAACGAGATTTTTGTCGATATAAAGAGTATATGAATTTCAATTTTTTTATAACATAGTTGAAGGAATATAATTTGCTACCGCTCAGTCTCTTTAATAACTCTTATGAGAGACTAAATTTCAATTTCCGTTTGAAAATCGAACGTTGAATACGTAAAGTTATATTCTCATGCAGTACTATTCTTTGCGAACAATGTCGGAGAAAGGCGAAATTAAATAATACTCGAGGATATTAGGCTAAATGGATTCCACCCCGCGATAGACAGAAAGCGGTGCGGTAAAAGGGACGAACGTGAAAGTAAGAGAGCACGAGAGGATGGGAGAGAAGAGAGAGAGAGAGAGAGAGAGAGAGAGAGAGAGGGGGGGGGGAAAGGAGGAAAGAGTCTTTTAGAGGCACGCCTGACTCTGAATAGAAGAGGGTTTTCTACCCCCGGAAAAGAGGGGCAGCAGTAGCGTCTTCTTAAACCCCCGCCTCCATCGTTGTCGACGTCGTCATCGCCGTCGTAGTTGTCGTCCTCGTTCTTATATAATTGACCATCGCGCGCTCACTCTAACTCGCTCACCCATTTCGCATTTTAAAGGGGAAGTTTCCGTTTATTCTGACTTTTGCCTCTCGCTCCCTACTGCTTCGACACACGCCTACACACACGAACACTTACACACACACGCGTGCACACACGAACAATTACACACATACACGCGCGCGCACACACACATTCTATATATGTATGTATATATATATATATATATATATATATATCCGCCCACGCCCGTCCCACCTCTCAGATCTGCGCTGTCTGCTCTCCATTCAAGATCATTCGAGGAGGCCAGGGTTTGCTCTCGCGGTTGTACCAGTTCAGACGGAAAATAACAGGACCTTTTGCTTGTGGCAGGTCGATGCTTTCGCGATGGTAGCAGCAGTGAAGAAGGCGATAGAAGCCCTCGAGAAAATTGAGACTCTCCTGCACTCTTGAAATTTACGTAATCGACGGCCACCAAGATTGGACAATAGGAAAATTGCTGCTCTACCCCCCCCCCCCCCCCCCCCCCCCCCCCCCCCCCCCCCTCTCTATTTGTCTTTCATTCTCTTTTACCCGTACTCCCTTCGAGTCGTTTTTCACTCGTTTTTTTTTTGCTTTTTACGCGAATCAAAATCATTTTCAGTTGATTTTCTTTTTTAAAAAATTTCTCTTACCTAAACTACTATACCATTTTACTTTTCATTGAAAGTTTTCTGTTTTCTCTACCTCGTAGACCTGCACGTACAAATATATACGATTCAATATTTTGTATATTAAGCTCTTGCTTAGACTAGCACTAAATATAAACATATTTTCATTCGTACGTAGATACATACATTTACATTGATGCAAAAACACCCGTCAATATACCTATATACATTCATGTATATTAGAACATACGTATATATAATAAAAATTATATATCTCTAACAACAACTATAACAATAGCAATAAAAGCAATAATACATAAAATTGCCATTTATGAATGAAATAGAATAATTATCGTTATAACAGTTGTCGTTCTAATTTAGTAATTAGTATGACAAATATTAATCGATAATATTAGAAATTCTTGTTCCTGTAAGAGTTTCTTGCAGCATAAAAATTGGCACTTAAATGTTGCATTTAATTTTTCGTCTTCATAAAAACATGCTTCATTCTTTGCTAAATATAATGTGAAAATTATAAAACTGGATTTTATAAAAATTTCTTGCGCATAACGAAAATATTTATCCTATGCTCTCGCAGTACAAATAAAATCAATGCTACAAAGCATAAGCTAATAATGAAAAGCCAACGCACACTTCTTCACTCACGTATACAATGAGTACACAGAGGCTCGGAAATCATTGCAAAGCTTCCTTATTATTCGGAATCTACTTTTTTCTTTCATTTTCTTTCTCTCTCTCTCTCTCTCTCTCTCTCTCTATCTTTTCTTTTTTTCTTCTTCTTCTTTTTTTTTTTTTTTTTTTTTTGAGAGCCTCGAAACATTTTTTTCCTCTTTGGGCAAATAAAGTTCCTTCCCTTCTTTCCACAGAGATTCCCAAATATTTCTAGCGAGAGTTCCAATAGAATTGCTTGTTTTCTTCGAGCGTCGCGACGGTACTACTCGCGAAAAAGCAGCGAGGCCGATGTCATGCCAGGATATCCGTACGTGACGAGGTCGTCATCGTTGTTGTTCCTTAGTCAAGACCAAAGCGTACGACAGACTTTTCCTATGTATACACTTTCAAGGGACTATTGGATAAGATTCTGCCTTCCCCTGCCCCTTGCTCCTATTTATTCTCTGTATTTTATCACACGGTGGAGGTATGCGAGGACACGTCGCGGCAAACTTCCGGTAAGCTCCGGCCTACAAATCTATAATGTATACTGTGATTCTCGTCCTTTACATTCGTTACGTATTGGCACATAGACATTCAATTTACCGTCGAGCTAAAAATCCTTTCTTCTGGCAAGGATTTTTAATAGAATTCTGGGGCTGGACGTTCGATCGGATACTTCAATCATTTTTTTTTTCTTCTAGATATATATATATATATATATATATATATATATATATATATATTAACCTTATTCCGAGTTTATATTATGCCATTAACATTTACTGTTACGAGTGAGATTATTGTTTATATGAATTGGAACTTTTTTATACGCTGCTCCGCGATATCAGCTTCTTTAGCTTTAATTAAATGATGCGAGATCGTGCGCTATTTAATGGCTCTTATGTTAAATCTAAATTTGTTATGATGGAAGTTAAGCTACGCTAATAGTACAGATAATTAGATCTCTATCTATTTCCTGCTTAAAATACAGCGGATGTGGAAAAGGATTATATTACTAATCTCCATTAAATTTTACTAGATAATATAAAATATCGATACTTCTTGTTCTAAAAAAATATCCATCTCGTTTGATAAAGCTTCTAAATGAATAATTTTGAATCGATAGTAGCCGACGGCCGTAAAACCGTAAGATATATTTTAAAAACTACGTATACAATAAACATCTTCCTATTTATGTAAATTCTATCGTGTATTTGGCATTAAGTATTTTTTACGTACAGTTTGACGTAAATATTACATCTAGGGCACAAAGTGCTAAGTAGGTAGTGCTAAGTAATGGGAAGAGGAGGAGGCAGGAAGGCGAGGACCATCACACAGGCTCGGTATCGGCCAATCTTTCCAATAATCCCGCTGTCGCTCATCGCTCATAAGCCTATGACTCGCAGTGCCTCGAATTTATGAACAATCGGCTGCCCATCCGGATGACTTTGTCCGCGAAGTGTAAAGTCGGGGTGAGCCGAGTTCGAAAGGAAGTTGGTCTCGTGCGGACACGGATCACTCGCTCTTCCCCATACGGATTCGAGCCATTCCATATTATATCGGCGGACAAGCCATCGCGCGCACCCGATCGCGTCCTCCTTTCGTGATTTCGTTCATTGCGAACGTCTTGATACGATGGTTTGTTTGTTTGTTCGTTTTTTTTTTTTTTTTTTTTTTTTTCTCCCCCAGCTTGATTAATTCGTTAGAGTTCCTGTGCTTGCACGGCTGGTTAATTGCGACGATGGGATCGAGGGCCGAGCAAAATTTAAAGTTCCGCGAAATTCCATTTAATACTCGGCATATTCGAATTGGAGCAGCATGTTGAAACTCAAGGGAGCCTTTAATGATTTTTTTTTTTTTTTTTTTTTTTTTTTTTTTTTTTACCGAATTTGGAGAATGCTGACTGCGACGGTAATTTCTTCGTTATGCAATTAAATAATGTTATTAATGTCTTCTTTCATTTGGATGTCGTAGTTAACCTAAAATAATTTTTACTTTTACAAACTTTATTACATTATTTATTGACGTACGTTTTACGCGATTTTTACAGGCGCCGGCGGAACGAATTTTGTATTGGAAATTATTCTACATACGTGAGATTTATACAATTATTGTAAGATCCGATTCTCTTCTTAAGCACGAGATGCTTTCATTTAATCTCTAGTTATTTTCGAACACGATTTATATTATGGAGGTCTACTCTCCGAATAAGTACTATCCGTCAAATAATAATTGTAATTGGACGTTAGAGTATCTGAAAAATCAACTGCTCATGAGCATGCTAGTACTTTATTCGATATAATTATTGTTTATGAAGTCGCTGTAATAATATGACGAAGACAAGGATTATCATTTAACAAAATAATTGATGAGTGCACTTTAATAGGGAAGGTCGTTATATGTTTACTTTACCTCTTAATTTTAATTATTCGAGTGATTGCTATAGAATCAATGCCTCGTGAATGTGTTTGTGTGTTTCTTTTTTTCTTCTGTCTTTGGATTTAAAGAAGGAATATACAATCTTCCAATAAATGACAATGAAAGCTCTATTAAGCAATACGTAATTGTAAATATTATTTATAAATTTTAATAAAAACTTGGCTACATCGTTAACATATAAAATATATGATATTACAATATTACTTTAATTTTTCTATTATGTAATTGTATGTTTAGTTTTTATGATGCATATATATATATATATATATATATATATATATATATATGTGTGTGTGTGTGTGTGTGTGCGTGTGTGTGTGTGTGTGTGTGTGTGTAAATACATATACCAGCGCGTTATTAAGTATTGCGTATCGTTTTGAATTTCGTAAACGAGCCTTGCAAAGTATCTATATAAGTTTTATGCACAAAATCCCCGTTACATGGTAACGTAACTTGTAAAACGAAACTCTCCGGTATATTTAGACGCTTATATTATAAAGCCTACGTTTGAAAAAAAAACTCCAACTAATTTAATTATTTATGAAGCTAGTTGCGTTGTATAATGCTCTTTCAATGGTTTAGCGATTTTAAAACTGGACTCGATTACATTTTTATCCAGCAATGCCTGCAAAGTCAAAGTTTTAAGGCCTAAGCGAGCGTGGCACGTCGCTAAGGTCGAATCATCAGTTTTGAATTTCGAAAACCACTTCCGATATGCGTACTCGCAGTCGCAGCATTTTTCCAATATGTGGAGCAAATAAATTTTTGTGCTTCCGAAGCGCTTTTGTGCAGATTAAATTTTAACAGACTTATGGATGCCGAATCTGCTCTTTAAATGCATCTCTATAATCGCGCTCCGAAACAATTTGAGCATCTTCCATGAAGGGCTTTATCGATGGATAAAATAGGAGGGAAATTACCACTGTCCGTGTCACGTGAATATTGCAAAAATATGTCAAACAGTGATGGGAGCCCAAGCAAGTTAAAATCAAATTAAAATCCAAGCAAATTTCCATTGGCTTTGGGCAGCGTGCACGTAGACGACATTTTTAATTGATCGTATAACTCAATCTTTGTCCACGTAAAATAATCATCGGCAATTCAATTTGCATTTGCAAAAGATGGCGTTGCAAAAAGTCGGCAGATCGAACCTTTCTCTACGACGGATTCCAATTATTTATTCAATCCCACGTGCTCTTTTAACCACATTAATCACGGCGAAAAACGAAAAACCAAGGCACGCTCGAGGAATAATAAATCGACTCTCTAAAGAGTTAAGCGCTTGGCATAAAAAAGGCGCAGCAGTCGAAGGAAAATGTGAGTTTACTGTTACACAAGACAAAACGTTCTATTACCTCTCATTACGGTCGCGCGTCCAGCAAAGAGCGAAACGACTGGAAAACGGAAAAAAAAGGAGCCATTCCTCGATCCAGTGGCAGTCGTGGAACGAGATTAGGAACCGGTATATGCGCGCGGGTATGCTTCAGGGAAGTGGCCGACGGCTGCGAGGAAAAAGTCAGCAGCTGCTCAGGCCACCACCCCCATAAGGAGAATCATCCTACGCCGTGTGACACCGCTACGCGCGCCTTTCTTTCTTTTTCTTTTTCTTTTTCTTTTTCTTTTTCTTTTTTTTTAGCGACCGGGGATGCTCTATACATCGACGTTATGTACCGTACGACTGGATGGAGAATAGTTTATGGGTATGGTTGGTAGTTTGGGTCGCGAGGGGCGTATCGCGATGAAAAAGCTCGCGCATCTGGCTTCGCCGAGGAAGATAATGACGACTTTGTCTCGAGTCAGACGGTAAATTTGAGCTTATCGATTAGAGCGAGAGTGTGGAGTGCTTTCGTTTCATAAATCACTCTTCATGCTCTTCTAATGGTATGTTCGCCGATAAAACACTTTGATCCCGGCGCTGCGTGTGCGAAGTCATAGAGTCTCCTCTAATATCGGCCACTTACATTGCCGCGCAAACGAATAAAGCTGTTAAGAATGTTTTCATGCCCAATCTAGATGCTTGGATGTATAATAAGCCGATTTGTGAGTCTTATGGTTTTAGTTATTAACCTTACTAAATGCTTAATAACAATGCGAAGTAATGGAAAATGTCGGAGCCTGATAAAGTTTATAGTATAAAGTATAAAGTGTTGCTTGGTAATCGGGTATGGCCATTGCTTATTGCTTAGCGATCTCGTTTAGCCAAAGTAACGTGATATTAGAGCCTCGCATTAGAATATTAAACAGCAAATTAATTAATATCTCTTGCGCACTTTTTTTTCCAACTTATTATTATCTTATTTTAGCTTCTCAAATTATCATACAGTTGGTTCGACGAAAAAGGATAGAAAAAAAAAAAAAAAAAAAAAAAAAAAAAAAAAAAAAAAAAACAAATAAATAAATAAATAAATAAAAAAAAAAAAATTGATGTACGATATAAACTCAGCAGAG
This sequence comes from Ceratosolen solmsi marchali, assembly GCF_000503995.2. Classification (NCBI taxonomy): domain Eukaryota; kingdom Metazoa; phylum Arthropoda; class Insecta; order Hymenoptera; family Agaonidae; genus Ceratosolen; species Ceratosolen solmsi. Next base: position 17,234,040 of record NW_011948414.1, read on the forward strand.
GAGCACAATTAGGCGAATATAAAATTTCTTTTACATTCGAAATTGCGCTGATTCTCATAATGATGCATTAACTACAGAAAATTGCTTGTGAGGATAACACGTTCTCGGCAATAAGCGAGATCCATAAATCTTGACGCTCTTATGATATTCAGTTCTCTGAGCTTATTACAACAGCGTTATTTCATCGTTGTAAGTACAAGCGCTGAAATCTATACACAAACGCACAAGTGTAAATAGCGAAACTTGAAACTGTTTGAAACATTTTATACCGTCGTTTGATCTAATCTAACTAATAATAAGAACGCACTGTTGTTTTTACGTATTTTACCTTATTTTAACTCGGAATCGCATTACTCGCGCATAAAATAAGCCTCGTTCAGTCTATATTTTAAAAAGTAAGCATAATTCAGAGGGTAATGCATTCAAATTGCCGAGGTTACAAGTGAAATAAAACGAGGAGG
>NW_011948414.1:17234528-17235413 GCF_000503995.2 Ceratosolen solmsi marchali
GAGGGGGGGGGGAGAAAAAAACCTCCAGCCAAGTAAAAGTGCAAAGCAGAACGATGTTTTAGAGTAAATTAATAAACATCAGCAGCGCGTGCCCTCATCGACATACTCATAAAATTGAAAAGAGCTCTGTCCGCTCGTAGGAGGCCCAAACAACTGCGCCAAGATGCTAATGCTCGGCAATAAACCTTCCTCCATTTCCATAATCCAAATTCTAAACGCAATCGAAGTGCATCCTGACGTGATCCTACAAAATTATCACGAATGTAGCGCGCATTATTACAGCAGCAGCAACGTGGTGAATACCTAGACGCGAGATCGTCCCCTCATATCCTTCTGGAATCGCGTTAGCGTGGTTTCGGTTTCTTTTTCCCGAGCCGAGTTGCGAAAGACGTGGCTTTTATGGCCTACTTATTCGTTTCCGGGAACCGAGTTTCCGAGCGATCGTTCTCCTTCTTAATTGAACTTGGCGCGTAATGACGCGGGACTACGAAGGCTGATCGCGCCGCCCCGAAGCATTGGACGATGGCGTAGTCGAACGACCCGAAGCTCTCGAATATCCCCAAGGTAATGATGAGCTTTCTTACATTCACGCATGATCGATAAATTTATTGGCTGCTGAAGAGTTTCGTAGCCACCTTGCGGCCTTTACGCTAGTATCGCTTGATATATATATATATATATTTTTTTTTTTTCTCCAGCGAATTAATGCTAAATTGATCGAGAAATTGCGACGGTAAGATAATCAAGTCGAGGTCACATTTCGTAAAGGGATTATAAGACATCTTGTTGGATCGTCATGAGAATGAAATGAAAATTAATTATGCTCTTGATCGGAGAATCGGCTCGTAATATTCGTGTGTGTGTATATAAACTCGAATTATATCG
>NW_011948414.1:17235423-17255000 GCF_000503995.2 Ceratosolen solmsi marchali
GGGGGTGGTTGGTTGGTTGGTTGGTTGGTTGGTTGGTTGGTTGGTTGGTTGGTTGGTTCGAAAATGTAATCTTAAATTCTATGAGTGAGTAAGTTATTGAGAATTTAGAAGGAAGGGCGGGTACACGTCAAACTCGTGAATCTCTCTCTCTCCCTCTCTCTCTCTCTCTCTCTCTCTCTCTCTCTCTCTCTCTCTCTCTCTCTCTGTCTCTCTTCTCGTACGACATATCCTCCATAATTTATGTTACTTTTGAAAATGTGCACAGTCGCCCATGTGGCTTTTAAAATCCGCGCGTCATCTGGGAGTTGAAACGATAAATAACATCAAATGATAACATGCAAAATAAACAAGTAAAGGAATGTGCTGCAACAAGATTTTTAAAAGAGCCTGTGACTATTATAAAAAAAAAAAAAAAGGTGGTAGAGAAGTGCGAGAGATCGATAGAAGAGAAAGATATTTCGAAGAAGAAGGAAGAAGTGAGATGAGAAGGGAAAATGGAATACGAAGAGCGAAGAAGGAGAGAAGTAATCATCTATACACTAGGGCAAGTGTGACTGGGTAATGTGTTTTCACGCGAATTGCTCGTACCAAGTTACCAAGTGAGAGGTGAAGAGGCCGTGGAAGAGAGTCGCGTAGTAAGCCGTCCCGTAACCGAGCAATTTTTTCATTGTTGTCTTTTTTTTTAATAAGATCCCTGCTAGTGGAGCAGCTCGAACACGTGATCGGTGTTGCGCGACCGCGACAAGCCCTCGAATAGAGGAAGGTAAGCATTGGCTTTGTGGCCCGCAAGCAGCTCGCGCTTGATTAACGAGAGTTCGAATAGGTGGATCTTTAAGTGCGCTGTCGAATGAGCCGCTGCGAGAGAAGTGAGCGATGAACGAGAAGAGGATCGAGAGATAGATAGATAGATAGATAGATAGATGGATAGATGGATAGAGAGAGAGAGAGAGAGAAAGTGCGAGGGTACGTTGGGATGGGGGATGGGTGAGATGTGGTGTGTGGGAAGGAGGAGGTGGAGGTGGAGGTGGAGAAGAGTTAAGGCGCGCTGATTGATAGATAGATAGAGAGAGAGAGAGAGAGAGAGAGAGAGAGAGAGAAAGTGCGAGGGTACGTTGGGATGGGGGATGGGTGAGATGTGGTGTGTGGGAAGGAGGAGGTGGAGGTGGAGGTGGAGAAGAGTTAAGGCGCGCTGATTGATATGTTTGCGGGGCGGTTACGGCTTCTCGCCGGTGGTTAGGTGGAGCCACCATCTTATACTCCCCGACCCGATGATTTAAGGGCCATATATTACAAGCCCTTGGCACCACTTGCCGTACACTACTCGCGCTTCCTTCAATATGTTGCTGTACCTGCGTTATTGAGATGTCCGTCCTTTACTTACGTGGCAGCGTAAAAGCATCGAGAGATCGGCTTTTCTGAGAAGCGAAAGAAAGGAGGAGAGGGAAGGGCTATGTAGTAGAGGAACGAGAGTAATGAAAATGCAAGGGAAATTGGAATAACGAGAGGAAGGGAAAGGATGAAAGCGATGGGCAGATAATACGAAAATCTAAGAATACGATTAAGTGAGATGATGGGGCTTGGTCGTTTATATTGAAAATTGAATTTTGCACGACGATACTTTCGTAAGAAACAATAACTCTAAAATGGGGATGAAATATAAATCATTGCAACAGCGAGCGAATGAAGTGCCATGGCGTTGAAAGTGAACTTGTAATCTTTACGAGTGTTTTATTTGACATTTACCGTATCGTTCGGATCTTTAAAAGCGACATTATAGCCTACGCGTGGGTGTCTAGCAAGAATATATGTATGGAGTTACATTTTAAACTTTGCATTCTGCACAAAACAGGTCATTTATTTGTGTGTACTTTATCTGGTTTTTGTTACAGATTGTCATTTGGAATAAAAATTTCTTCCTACGACGAGTCGATTGTCTTATGTAATTTGTAATATGCAATATTTGTTTTTGCTTGTAAAAATATAGCTTAGGTTTGAAAATAAATGCCATTCAATGATAGATTGTCCTGTTCATTTTGGGCGGCAATGCAATTCCAACGCACGTTCAATGATAATCGATTGCAAATCTTTAATAAATTATAAATTCAAATAACAATCACATTATTATAGCATATTTATTATCGAAGTAATGAAATTATTAATGATTTTGTTTCGACTTTATTTATTCTCAAGTAAGTCAATTTGATTTATCGATTGTTTTTTTTTTATTTTTATGAATTTTTATGTGATTTATGTTCGTACGTGTCACTGAACAATTTATAAACCATGTGCCAATGTAATAATGTAAATGATAAATAAGTCAAGAATTATTGATTCATAATTTCCGAATTGTAATAACCTCGGTTCATTAATATGCAAACTTGTAAAATTGAAGTGCAGCATTGTAATGCATTTTTATTGAAATGTTATGATTATTATCTTTCGAAAAGCAACATTTCTAAGGTTATTATTATTATGTTAATATCTACAAAAAATTATTGTAAATATCTGTATAGATAGCAACTTAATTTTCTATTAATTTATATTAAGCTAAATAATGAGCGGCGACAGTTAAAATATAATTTCATTTGAATATAGTTTAATTATATTTCTTAATAAACATTGCTTCTTTTTTTTTTTTTTTTTTTTTTTTTTTTTTTTTCTTTTTTTTTTTATTTTTTTTATTTTTTGATTTTTTGTTCCTTTACGTGAAAAATACTATCACAATAGTATTCTTAATAAATTCAAATATCAGAAATGCGATTGTTGCATTTGTTGTGTTCCGATAGTGTGCGATAAATATATTTTTCCGACAATCTTCTATGCATACGATTGACTTTAGTAATTTCTATCAATTGGGTCACATAAAAGCTTAAATTGAATTCTCATTTAACATAATATTCATATAATCATGGGAGTTTCAAGAAAAATAAAAGTTCTATCAGAGCTATAACGGAACGTGCTGGCTAATTCGGACGCTGGATACGAAAATCGATCGGAGCATCAAAGGCACACAACTTTTGCTGTAAAATTAAGAAAGAATAGAGAAAGATGCGAGATAAGAGAAAAAAGCAAGGAAACTGAGAAAGATTCGAGTGCGTTCTACGATGTAATAGAAACAAGTGCGGCACGAGCTGGCTATCGAAGCGAAACGCACGCGATTCTTGTTGCCCCATGCTACAAACTTGTTTCGAATTTTAAAGTTTATTGTCTTCGTGTTTCTTCTCTCGCACTGATCACCTTGGCGATGGTATAATTGAATCTCAAGAAATTATCATTTTGCACTATATTAACATGAAGTCTCGTTCTTAAGATAAGACGAAAAAGCAATAATTATAAGCTCGCGACCGCAAAGGAAATGCATCGGTCGATAATAATGTATGAGCAGTTACCGATGAGAAAGCTTTGTTAATAAAATTTAAATATTGTTCACGAATTATATCGGTATATATATATATATATATATATATATATATATAGGATAGTGTGAAAATAATTATTTAGAGTATAAGTAATGTATATGTAAATCTTTTGAAATTTAAATCAAAATCATAATGTACATATAATTTAAATTTCATAAGGATAAGAATTTACTTGTTACTACACTGTTTTACATTTATATAACATTTCCTATTAGAACAAAAAGATTATTAGCACGAACGTACAATATAAAATACCTGATATAGCTTCAATATAACAATAACAAATTTTCTTTCCTGTTGATTTTAATTCCCAACTATGGTAATTTATAACTATGATAATACTATAATTTCATAATCATGAAAATTTGTGTATCATATAATATAAGTTTTAAAAATTCATTAGAGTTTACTAATTCATTTCTCATTGGAATAAAAATGATTATAAACATCATTTTCGATAATACCGTACAAATATCGACTAGCAAATGTCATTCGTTTCTATAATTCCAAAAACGATGTAAAACTGTAAAACATATATTTTATGAATGTAACAATTATCCGTATTAGACGGAATTGCATATAATGATAGAAATACAATTACTGTAACATTGAAGCGCAACGATTCACAATACTTTTCGTCTGCACTATTTCTAATAACTATTGTCGACACTGTCTGTACAAAAATTTTGCAGGCCTGCAAAGGATTCAACATAATTGCCAGATCGTGTTCACGTGCACCGAGGATGTGCGTGCACATGTGAGAAAAACAGATAGATAGAGAGAGAGAGAGAGAGAGAGAGAGAGAGAGAGAGAAGGAGAGAGAGAGAGAGAGAGAGAGAGGCTACATCTCTATCGGTTTTTTCATTGTCAAGTTTTAACGTTTCACCATAGCTGAGCTCCTGTGACAATTGCAACATAATTATAGTCGGGTAATACATGCCGGTTGCGGCTTACGCGTACGGGGAAATGAGCGAGAAGCGATGAAACTCTGTTCTCGCTCTCGATTCACGGGCTAATTGTAAGGTAGCGCAGGGAGGACGCTCTTATACATTGTTACACAACGCTGAGCTGAGCGAGCGAGTCCGCATTAACGATGACGCGTGATCGCCGCCTGTCGGACATCATCGTGACGTTTGGATGAAGATGTAACAATGAGCTTGCAATGATAATGCGGCCGAGGCGCGTCGCTTTGTGCAAAAGTGTAGTGCCGACAATTAAGGAGGGAGGATGAGAGGAGCGAGGCAACGAGGAGATAAATAGAAAATTGAAAGACGCGAGAGCACGGATAAATGGAGGAGGAGGAGGAGGAGGAGAAGGAGGAGGCAAAATAAATGCATCAAAAATAAAAATAATTGCCGATGAAGGAGAGATGAAAGAACACGCCACTGAAGGGGATACTGCATGTATAGAAGGCATCATAAGAGGCGTTTAGACAAGGAAAATCCATCTGGGATATAACGTACATACTTTATTTGATTTAATTTTCTTCCGTATTCGGGAACAAAATATATATAATTGATTTCTCAAAGGCCGAAGGAAAATGCGATCGATGGCTTATTTAAATATCGCAACGGGCATGTGATTGAAAATGAATGATACCGTTGTTTTCATCGCTAAAATTCTTTAAAATTCTACCCTAAAGAGTAAAATTGAAATTACGGCATGAATTTTGCCTACGTAATATAGCAGAAGATTTTAATGTCTTCTTATTATTTTGCTTTTAATTTTTATTTAATTGGAATTGAGCCGAGTGCTCGGATATTAATAGTATCTGACAATTAGCTGAGTGAGAATAGAGAGAAAAATGAGAATAAAAGATTGACATGTAGTAGAAAAATCCTGATTTCCTCGATATTCGTACGGTAGCATTGTAAATAATAGTGTATATATGCGCATGCAATTTTCGAAGGATAAAAAAGTAAAATGAAAGAGACGTAAGGAGTATAAGTAAGATAAAAAAAAAAAAAAAAAAAAAAAAAAAAAAAAAAAAAAAAAAAAAAAGATAGAAAAGAGAAACGAGGGGCGAGCGGAGAGGGGTGTGGGGGTGGGGGAAGGAAATAAAAGTAAGAAAGGTAAAAGGAAGGGGATGTTGAAGGCAGAGTAAAGAAAGGAGAGAACTAGCTCCGGGAGATCATTAGCCCACCTGGTTTTAGCTCAAGGCAAAAGCTAAGCATTTCTTTACCCTTATCGACTCTATCCTAATTGTGCGAAAGTTGCCGCCTTCTATTGTCGCATTACGGATGTAATTCCATTCCCATTGTATTTTCACCAATCGCCTTTGACTTTTTTTTAACGTCAATATTGCCCGGGCATTATTGCAAGTACCAAAATATTAATATTACGTCGGACTTAGTGATTAATTGCCGGCTCGATACTTTTATTTAATAGGGTGATTAATTCCATAATGATGTAATTCGATGTTAGTTGGAGGTTTTTGGGATTACGCTCAACTCATGATCATTATAATTAACATTTTGGAAGCAAATATATTAGTTACATTATGACATCTTTGTAAATATTACATATGCAGTTTCTCAGTGCAATGATAAAAGCTCTATTCTGATAAATTAATTTGTACGAGCGAATAAAAGTGAAAGATTAATTTATAAACATGGACATTTCATTAGTAAGCCCTTCGTATATCTAATTAGAACTAAATTTACTCGACCTGAAAAGGGCAATACTTTTCGATTATATAATTTCTTATTAAAAAGTAATAAAAGGAGATTAAGAAATGAGTAATCAAAATTAATGAGTCATAAATGGTCTTGACGGGGCAAAAAGCGAGAGAAAGAGAGGGGGTTGGAGGGGGTAGAGAATGGGAAAATGAACGAGTGAGACAGAGGGAGAGAGAGAGAGAGAGAGAGAGAGAGAGAGAGAGAGGGAGCGGTAAAGGGAGGTGAAGGAAGAGAGGGATATTAAAAGAAGAAAAGAAATAAGTAGCATCGGAGGATGGTCCGAATCGCCTTTTCCCACACGTGCAAGTATACGCGCAGTACGTACACACCGATCAGCAAGAGCTTCACTTATAAGTAAGTAAAGCTCGTGTAGATAATTACCGACATGCCGTATGAACCAGCGGTATTAATCACGATTAAGTCGATTTTATGGCGCCCTGGTGTCTACTACGTGATGCTCATAGACTTTTTTAATGGCTTTCTTCCACGTATCTTTTTATAAATGCAGAAAGAGAAAAGAAAAAACAATAATTTACAACAAAATGCATGTATTATTGCCCTTGTGATTAATATTAATATTTTTGATGTTTAATATAATGATATTAATTACCCTATAAATAAATTTCTCGATAAAATAACATTGCATAAATTAAGAGCGTGTTGTTCTGATAAAAATTCTAATATGACTTTCAGTGTAATTTAAAGTTTCTACGCAGGCGGATAAAAAAAATTGCCTTCACTTAATAATTCAGTTAGTAAGCAGTTGAGAGTACATTTCATGTAACTCGTTTATACAATCTTTCAATTAAAAAGAAAAAAAGCGATAGAGAGAGATAGAGAGAGAGAGAGAGAGAGAGAGTGAGAGAGAGAGAGAGAGAGAGAGCGAGAGAAAAAATGAAAGAGAAAAAGCAAACTCCAACGATAATGCTTGATTTGGTAAATATAATGTCGATACGCATGTTCCCATTATTATCTTATTTACTTTTAAATGTTTCGATGTTTAAAATTCTATCAGTCCAAACAGAGAAAGAAAAAAGTGGATATGAGGTAAATTAGTTTAGGATTGAGGAAAACTTGTACATAAAGTGCATCGGATAATCACTGAACCGTTTAACTTTAAAGCGAATTTTCTCCTATCTTAATAAAACGCGGAATCCTCGATTCATAAAGCTTATGGTAAAACAATGAAAGGATGCGTCTCTCAAATGCATAATTTAATAAAAGACGAGAGATCGTGAATTACTGATAATAATAATTAATAATTAATCCAAGGCGCTTTAGACCATTGCAATGTCGAGTTATCGGGTTTAGTCGAGCGATGAGAGGAAGCGTTTCCAGATGGTCAAATATTCGGCAATTTCCTTACGGCAGTTGGAAAATCACGAGAGATAGGCGAGACGCGTAAGTAGAGTGCAAATTAAAGCTCGGCGGCCTCGGCTCTTTGTACTCCTCTCCCTTATTTCATTAAGAAAGCAGAAATGACCGCCGGCAATCATTTGCGGTAGACCAGCGACGCGGACGCGGCATCACTCGATTTCAATTCCCTCGTCGCGGATACGAAGAGACGACTGTCCGGGAGGGAGAAAGACCCGCGGTAAGCGGCATGAATCAAAGTCCGCTTATGCCCTCCTTCTCGGGAAGCCGCGCGACTCTCATCCGCGTCCTCGAGCGCTTCTCGCGCGAGGACAGCTTCCGCCATCGTTGGTTCCTCCTTCCGTTGACGTTTCTTCAACGCCCCGGGACGACTCGGGATGACTCGGCAGCTCGTCTCTAAGCTTAATTAACAATCGATTAGCTCAATGCTCATCTCTCGCGTAAAACTTTACCTCTCGAGCTTGCACCGTCCGCTCCTTCCTTTTTCTTATTCACAATCTCTCACGCCTAGACCATTGATTCCATATCCTTGCCACGTTCTACAGCATATGATAATTCGACGTTAAATGCGTGTCTCTCTCTCTCTCTCTCTCTCCTCTCTCTGTCTCTCTCTCTCTGTCTCTCTCTCTCTGTCTCTCTCTCTCTGTCTCTCTCTCTCTGTCTCTCTCTCTCTGTCTCTCTCTCTCTGTCTCTCTCTCTCTGTGATCTCTCAGTCTCTGGGGTTTTTGAGTGAAAGTAGAGACACGAGGCGGCGTATTAGCATAGAGCAGCGTGACTCCAAAGTCCGCTATACCTCTCATTTGAATAAATATCGTATTATAATTAAAGCAATCTTTCGGTCTATAAATCAATGGGAGTCGGTTTATATATCAGACTGCCGAGCCTCTCCACTCGTCTTAATATAATGGCGCGGTTGATTGGGGTTGGGGGCACCGCGGGGGCTCCGCAGGGGGATCCCGCAGTCCGCCCTAATGGCACCCGCTCACGTGAGCGTCGCAGCACCGGGAACATAGATAACGAGTGATAAAGAAAAACCGGGTGGAAATATTGGTAATGCCTGGGCTAACGTTGAGCCGAGAGTCTTTCGTTCCAGCTGCTGTACCATCATGGTATAGCATGACGATAATGCTGGCTGAGTTTGCGAAAGAAGTGGCCTGAGCTCTTTTCCAACGAATTTTCACGTTCTCTCTCCCACAATTATCCTCCTCTTCACTAAGAATACTATATTAAGAATCGTATATTAAGCAATCGTATATTGCAGACAAGCTAACGAGCAAAAATCTGATGCCCGCGAAGAAACACCGTGCTTTCGGAATTTATAATATCTCCGATCTCGAAAAATAAATGCATTCAATGCTATTTTCCATTTACGCAGAGAACATAAGCTTATGTATTATATTTCGAATCAACTATATTTGACGTCCGTTTTATTATGTTTCGAATGCCGTTAATCGAATGCTATTGAACGTGCAAGCTTACATCAAGCGCGCGTACACACACACACACACACACACACACACACACACACACACACACACACACACACACACACGGGATAAATGCAAAGTTTTATGGAAGTTATTGAACGAGATATTGTGTTTAATCGGCACGTTTTTTATTATAGGAGCATTTAGTTATCTATATGTGGTTTAAAATGATTTTGTAAATTCCACGGCATTTACATTCTACGTAGGCACATACACGTTCATGTACATAAGTACGCCTATTTTCTAATGCTTAAATTTATTAACGTACGTAAATTTTCAAGCTTCGAGGTAAAATTGTTTCAATTACAGACAATAAAACGTTTGTGTCAAGTATATGAAATGGGTATTCTGTTTAACCTCCTAATTATTGTATAGAAGCTAGCACATTTATAGCTAAAAACAACATCTGATGTAATAATCTAATCCGATGGTGGCATGCATCCTTGAAAAACCAAGAAAAATAGAGAAAAAAAGAGCATACGTATTTTTATATCAAGCCAATAGAGAAATGTCCGATCATCTCAAAATTATTTCACAGAACATGTTCGAGGACCAAGTTAAAGTAAGTTCAAATTGGCTAATAGATATTAGTAGCGTGGCAATTATTGGCGAAAATGCTGACTTAAATATCAAGTTGAAATGAAATTCAACTTTCCGCCTCGTAAACGAGGACATTTCTTCGCTGGAGAAACAATCTCCCTCGACATTGGCTGCGCGGACGCGCCAAACATTTAAAAAAGAAAAAAAAGCTTATAATAATCAAACGAAGCACACCGTCCGCTGCAAATCGCTGAAAATAAAATGTCGAAAAACAAGTTGTCCATCGTGGTTGCACCGGGGCCCCATGAGAAATGATGCGGGGACGAGGAAATATCGGCCGGGGCAGAGTCCATAAGCTTTTCTAGGTACGGGCGTGCGCGAGCTGCCCCTGACCCCTAGCGGGAAGCGAGCGAATACCATGGACGCGTGGAGGTGGCGGCGACGGCGGTGGCGGCCTCGGCTACGTCGGCAGCCTCGGCGACGGCCAGCGCTTCTGATCTTCGCCGACCGCGCTTATCAATTTGTTAAGGACGCCGAAGTATACATCCTTCGTCCGTCCATAATATACATATAGCCGTGCGCCGCGAATATATAAGGCCCAAGGAGGGCCGTTCGATAAATAATGCTGCTTAAGAGTAAGCTACGATGGAAAAGGGTTTTATATTAATACTTTATTAGCATAGAGTATGCTTTACTGAAAATCCTGCTCTGCACTCTGTCCTGCTCACTTTTTAATCGCCAATATATATATATATATATATATATATATATATATATATATATTTCTTTTCTATCATTAATTTACTATTTGCGAATCGTAAATTTCGTATTATTTTAACATTAATATTAAAAGGAAGGGATGGAGGTGGGGGTGGGGAATGATAATTCTTATTGGAGGACGAGGGCCGAGAATTAATTATTCCTTCACGTAAAATATAGCTACGATTTTTAATATTGATCAAATGCCATTCCATCGATTTCCAAAGTTTAATAAATACAATTATATCTTACACCAACGCGAGCAGTGTAAGCGGATGGCGCATAGAGTACTCTGTATCTCATTCCATACAGTACTTTATCGATCTATCGATTAGCAATGTAGATACTTAGATTCTCGATCGTCCTTCCTCCGACCACCCTCCCCCACATCGTCCTCTTCCAGCCCCGATCCCACCCAGCCTATCCAACCGTATTTCCGCTCGCTCGCTCGCTCGTCTCTCTCTCTCTCTCTCTCTCTCTCTCTCTCTCTCTCTCTTTCATAATATACTTCTAGTCGTTAACGGGGATGGGATAGAGAGCGAGAGAGATTGTAGAGCGTGTATACGTGATACGTGACTGCTTGCCGCTCTTGGGCTTTGATTCACTGTGGGACTTGTACGATAATTTGTAAGCTCGATGAGAGATCATAACTCCCGATGAGACGCGCGCAAGCGCTCCGTGACTTCATTGTGTAAGCGTGTACGTGTATCGGGAAGCGCGCAGGCGTAAGCAAATTTTTTTCATGGTTATTCCACTCTCCTCGTTTCTTCTCGTTTTATTTTTTAATCGGGCTGAGAGATGCGCTGGGAAAAGAATTTATTTCCGCTGAGCAAATTTGTTGACAGTTACTAATTATTGCGTGGCCGAATCAAATATTAAACGTGTAATTATGTAAATTGCGTGATAAAGGCGAGCTATAAGTCATAAGCGTATGTTGATTTAGCAATTTTATTAACGTAAATAAAGATAAGAAGTTAAAATTAGTTACTGTAACGACATATATTAATACTTATCCTATGCCGCGGAAAGAGTTATGTCAAACATATAAAATAATGTTCTTCTGTAAACTACTTTCATATGAATTATGAAATGGCAGACTTGGTTTTCCAAACGATCAAACGTGTTTATAATCATCGAGCTTTTATTATGCCGAATGAATCGCTTGAAATATTGAAATAATCAACTTTGATGCTTTACGCCAACGGAGCATTTATTTCGCGCTCCTCATCGGCTGAAAAATAAAAAATTCCTATAATTTTCCCTGGCAAAAAACTCAATTAAAATGAGATTAATAATGCGAGTGAGATTATTTTCGAGGGGAAATTATTTTTGTTACTGTTAGGTGCAAATTATCCCTCGGTGCGCCTCCATTATCGTAATTCATTTGAGAATGTATGAGCCGAGCACTGATAAAATGATTATTAAGTCGCTAGCAAGCGCCAAAGTAAACTCCCTCGTCCAAGATCAGCTAAATCAATTAAAAAGATAATAGCATAATGGAGCAATTGTGAAATGGACAAAGGAATGAGTTCATCAGTTCACTTTTGTACAGCTTGAAAAGCGTGCCATCATCAATCAAGCAAAGATACATTTTTTGGTCCTCTTAATACGAAGAAATAGCTGCGGCTCCGGAGCATAATCAAATTTTGTCCGAAGCTTGCGATCGCGACGGAAGACTCCCCCGGAGCTTCGACCTGGCGTTCCGAGGCCTACCGAGGGTGAACGAAAAAAAAAGAAAAAAAGAAAAAACAAGAAAAAAAGAACAGAGGCCGAGGAGGGAGAGACGGGAACAAGGAGAAAAGTGTTATTATGACGCGAACGGTAGTTTATTTTGTCGGGCGGCATTTGCGGCGGAGACAAATTAACATCGGAGCGGTCCGCGTGTGCAGTTGGAAAAGAGATAGATAGAGAGAGAGATAGAGAGAGAGAGAGAGAGAGAGAGAGAGAGAGAGAGAGAGAGAGAGAGGGAGCGCGATTAACAAAGGCCGATACAAATTAGATTAAATCGCCCGAGGGGGCGGCATCTCTGCGCGCCGAAGAAAGACCCCGATGATGATACGACTTGATAAATAGACGAACGTCATGCGATGCTTAAATGGGACGACTTTGCGCGTACCGCCTCATTCTCCTTCCTTTACTACGTCCCCACCCCCTTTCGCCACCACCGCCACCTCCTCCTACAACAATAACAACAACAACAACAACAACAACAACAACAACAACGATAACAACAACTACAAAAACAACTACTAATACTACTACTACTACTACTACTAATACTACTACTACTACTAACTACTACTACTACTACTACTACTACTACTACTACTACTACTAATACTACCACTACTGCTTTTACTACTACTACTACTACTACTACTACTACTACCATTACTCCTACTACTACTACCACCACTACCACTACCGCTACCACTACCGCTACCACTACCGCTACCACTACTACTACTACTATTACTATTATCACCTCCTCCCCCAACCTAATCCAAATCATTATCTTCTCCCCTGTTTTTCGTCCCTCTCGCCAAAGTCTCGTGTTTAATGTATTCGTAATATCACCCTCCTGCGTATGGAATATTCAGTGTCATTAGGTATGCGAACAATAATTGTGAATGCACGACCCGCGTATTCGTGTGAAATCATCTGCCTCAAGGATAGTTGAACAGGGGACGAAATTTACCATTCCTTCTCACTGTCCCATATGTTTCCGCATTTTCGATGTCTCTTCTTTAGCGGTGGCGCATGCGCGCATTTGCAATGCGAAGGGACCGACAGATCTCTTTTGCCTTAATTACTCCTAATTCGAACCTAGAATTTCTAGTCCTGTGTGCTCTGCGTCGACTCTGTGGTCGTGCGAGTGATGGAACACTAAACCAAGCCGTTTAAATATTCTCAACGAGCACACCTGCCGTTCCCATGAAATTTTCTTTCGCATAGATCATTATTGCCTTACCAATAGTCAGAATTTATACATTATATTTTACAAACACGAATAGCTTGCAGATTATTAAATAAATGAAGCCTGTTTTAATTGAGATGTAGCGTAATTAACTTATACACTCCCTTATGGAATATGATTATAATCGGGATTGCATGGTCTTACATGCATAGTCAGTACTTATTGAATACCGGACGTAGATTGAGTACACTACGGGAAACTGGTTGAGCCTGTAACGTTTATGTATTGCACCAAGTGCCGGTTGGTGCGCGGAGTATTTTCTTGGATTGGCGGCGCGGCGCAGGGAAGTCCGATCCGACATTCATTGGCTATTGCACTAAATACGTTCGGATCTATCGATCCTTGTCCCCAAACGGTATATATTTATTTAATGATTTATTCCGATGAATTTGTGTTTATAATATTATTATTGCGCAGGGTGCGCAGGTCCGTATCAAAAGGCTTAATCGGGTCGTGGTGAAAATAATCAGAATCGAGATCAGGAACTAACCGATCGCAACCCTCTTTCTTCCGATACATATTTTTCTTGAGATTGTACTTAGTACAATAGCACGTGATAAAAAATTCTGGCTTATAGGGCTTTATGTGTCTCCTTGTCGGAGCTAATACACGTGGGTCGTATATTTTCAGTTAAGCATGTATTATTTGGTCTTGGAGTGGCTTGTCTCGTGTACGGTCAATACACATCCTCGAAATATCTGTTGTCGTTGAGAAATTTGGAGAAATTTGAGGTATTTATAGGGTGAATCGTAGGTTTAAGAAAATTGTTCGTCCTACATTATATTTCCATTTGTTTTTTTTTTTTTTTTTTTTTTTTTTTTTTTTTTACAAAAGGCATGGATGCTCCCATGCTATATTATTTCGTTGTAGGGCGTAAATAAATAGCCATTGATGAAACCCGCGACAAGGCTCGAGACTCTTGAACTAAATTTGCAAGAATCATTAATGCAATTATTATGAAATTGTACCACTTTGTTCCTATTATCTTCGTATAAGAAATAGACTTATTGAATTTATGTTTAATAGCGCATCAGCAATCAGAGCGATTGAGCGATTGACCGCTGCCGATCTATCGTGCATCTGACGAAACAATGGGACTTTGTAAACTTACCGTTGACATAACGAAATGCCTTTTTTTCTTTTTTTCTTTTCTTTTTCTTCTTACTCGCTTACTTACTTACTTACTTACTTACTTACTTACTTACTTACTACTCCAAAGTGCGAAAGATTCATGTAGTACATTGGAACGTTTTAAGCCTAGCGTTGTCACAGTGCCAACGACATAAAATAAATACGACACGATTCCGTCAGCCTATCGCTCATCCCCTATAAATCGCTGTCGACAAAGAAGAAAGCACGAGGATTGGCGAATGCGATGGGAAAGCAGCGAGTATCGCACGTCAATTCGATTAGTAGGAATTACGAGCGCGCAACAGCCCGGTCGACACGTAATAATTACCGGGTAGTAATCGCCACGGCTAATCGGCCTATCGAACGCATACAAGGGCATCGATGCGGGCTCTGTGGTTTTCGGGCTAACGAGGCGGTGCGAGAGGCGCGGCGGTGGGGGCGGGGGCGGGGGGGGGGTTGGGGTTTTGGGGGGTCGTATTACCGGGCTCGGTCATCCGGTAAACGAGCGCGTCGGCGATGTACTTGGACGCGCGTCGTTCTTATTTTCGGCTTTTCGGCTATGCGTCCTGTGCAGCCCCAGAGGCCGAGGTCGCTTTTATGGAGGACGAGCCACTGGGCCGACCTCTCCTCCATTCCGTCTGGTGCTATTATGCATTCGCCGGTCGGTGCATCTTCGCAGACAACGGATGGAGTAGACAGAGGCCACGACGTCTCAATACACGCTCCTATCGAAATTAAGATCCAGGATGGTTATGGCGCAACGGCGCAATGCGCTCGAGAGCCCAACACGCGCGTGCTCTGGTCGTTTCACGGACGTAGTACTTTCGCACCAACACAAGCGACGATACGGCAGCCATGAGTTGCCGCGGCCACCGCCACCGCCGCCGTCGCTACATCCCCCCCCCCCCCCCCCCCCCCCCCCCCCCCCCCCCCCCCCCCCCCCCCCCCACACCCCAACCAACCAATCCACTCGACCTTCTCCCTCTACTCTTTATGCTCGCGCGCGGCTCTTTACCTTCGTTCTCTTGTTTTCTTAATCTTTGCCTCTTTTATGAGGCGCAGTTTCCGCCTTCCCTAAATTGGGACCGTATTAACGGAGCGCCTATTTATCATCGGCGTGCTCATGTAAGAATGGCTTTAAAGCGATTAACTGATTTGCTTGCGTTAAACCAATTTTTCTCAAGCTTCACGTGCTCTCGTTGTAATTCAATATTTCTTCTTCTATGGAGTCGACGGACAAGTGCCCCGTACGCTACGAATTTAGTATCGCGCTGCATTTAATAGGCATGAACGAGCTCTCCCTTACGCCATACATTAGCGATGTCGTATGGGATTGCATTTCGCAGAAATTTTAATATCAATCAATTACCTTGGATATTATTTGTTTGGACATTAATATGTCCGCGCGGTTATATTGTGGATGGCAGTTTTTTTGTTTTTTAGTTTTTTAATTTCATTCTTGTATTTTATCATTATATTTTCTCTCTCTCTCTCTCTCTCTCTCTCTCTCTCTCACTCTCTCTCTCCCCCTCTCTCTCTTATTTTTTACAAGGGAGCATTGGGAATATTTGCGCTAAAAAAGAAAATAAAGGCTAGTACAGTATATATATATATATATATATATATATATATATATCATTCTTGTCGTATGATTTTTAATGGAAACTAAATTAAAATCGACACGAAATACATATCATACATTTTTAATGTAAATTCTTTTAAATAAACTCGACTCATGAAAGTCGCCGTATTTATTTATTGCGCCGGCCTGTGGGCAATTCTCTTATTCCTTCTTTATTTTTACCACCCTGGGTCCAGAAAGCTCAACCGAATCCCGGAAAGTTGGATGAATTATTTAGTACATTGAGGTTCCCGACGCATGCACCGAGCGAGTAGAGCCCAGAGCAGCCAACTTGCTCGGTGCAAAAGTAATGCCGTCGCTTGGGTTTTAATTGTAGATGCGCGCGTGCATACCCGCATGCGCTAAGGCAACACGCAGAAAGAAATGCGAGCTGCAAGTCACCGTAACGTTCGGTCGCTTTGAATTTTATTTTACTCATTTCGGTTACATCCTGCTACTCGGCTACATACTTGCCTCTAATTAATCTCGCATAAGCGTCGATCTTCGCTAATCTCGTTAGTGTAATTGGCAGTTTTTACGGGGCAAACTGAATCGCATAGCATTAGAAACGTATTGATATCGAGATGGACCATTGATTTATGAAAGAATCATAAAATAATCCGGTTAGACGGTCGCTGCAAATGGCTAATGAAAATAATTGGTATGCACGAGTTTTTGGCTCCTCAAAGTCATGTATATTATATATATATATTCGCCGATATTTATACAATGGCAATCGATAAAAATTCACTTTCATTACAAACAATTATCTCGCACTTTAAGATTACCCGGATGATAATTTAGACCAATTTAAAAATACTAATTATCTACATTTTTCGCATTAATGCAGTTAATAAAATGTTGATTTCCTGTTTCGATCATGCTAGTATTAAAATTTTTATTTTCGTATAATCATGAAAACGTGACGTTATATAAATATATCGAAACCGCAGGAATTAATATGAAATCTGTATTTTGATAAGCCGCTTTTCAAAGAAGCAAGACACTCTTATTTTTAATACGCTCCGTAAATGCGAAAGAAACGATAAGTTTTTAAGGCCTTGCTTTTTTTTTTTTAAGGCACCTGTTTCGAATTTTTATGCAATCCATGTGCCCGACGCTTAGAACAATATTATTCAGTAATGATGCAGATTGACGGCGTATTAGTATAATTTAATTTATGATCGAATATGTAATCTTTGATCAAATTAATTGCCATTACAGCCAGTATACTACTTTCTTATCGTTCTAATGAATGACGAGCAAAAGACAAAATTAATGTAAAAAAAAAAAATAAAAAAAAAAAAAAAAAAAAAAAAAACAAGGGAGAAAAGAGATGAAAGAAAAATTTTACGTTTATGCTCATCAATTTATTATATTATAATGATAAAGAGTACATGCTAAATTGTTTCAATAAGCAGCAAAAATTAGCCTTTAAGTGGATAATTTTCATTTCATCGTTCATGCTTGTGAGAAATTTCAAAATCATAATTTTCGTTCTATCAACTAATTTTTTTTTTTGTTTTTTTTTTTGTTTTTGTTTTTTGTTTTGTAAGCCCGATCGTATACCTAAAACTATAAAAGCCGCGGCACTCGTTAAACTTTCTCCTTTGCTTAATTATTTCTCTTGCTCACTGTTTCCTCGGCATTTTCGAGAATCATTTTCATAAACAAAAAAAAAATTAAAAAAAAAAATAAAAAAAAATTAAAAAATTGAAAAAAAAAATGGGAAAAAAAAATTAAAAAAAAATGAAAGAGAAAATAAAGGAATGAAAGAAAGAAAGAAAGAAAAAACGGCGCCCTAATGCACTAACCTCGGCGCAACAAGCAACGACTCCCATTACAATTAAGCCGAGAGTCGTCGTCGGCAGCGCACGAGATAATCGTGT
The DNA here is from genome assembly GCF_000503995.2 of Ceratosolen solmsi marchali. Classification (NCBI taxonomy): domain Eukaryota; kingdom Metazoa; phylum Arthropoda; class Insecta; order Hymenoptera; family Agaonidae; genus Ceratosolen; species Ceratosolen solmsi. Next base: position 17,253,299 of record NW_011948414.1, read on the forward strand.
GTCCGCGAAGAAACGGGAAACGGCAAGCAGCGTCCTTTTTCATTATTACGTTCGACGACTGTTTGCGTCTTCCGCTCGAATTTTTTGGCTTCCACGAATTCATTAAAATATCGGCGTCGCTCTTATATATGCTCGTCAGCGGGCGCGTAATGATAGCGTTACTGTGCCGCCTCACGGACTCATAGATTTATGTGGCCGACTCCCTCCTTCTTTCTCGTTCTCCTTTCGGGTGGGCGTGCGGATCCTGTCCTTGCTCCCCCGGCTCCGTAGAGCCTGTGAATATACACACGTGTATTATTGCTCCTTGCGGCTATTTTGAAGAATCGCTAGAATCGTAAGGATAGTCGCGACGTTTTACGCTGAGCTTATCCAGAGGCGCGAGAGAAAGAGACGTATATATATACATATATACAGGCGCGTGCGCGTGTGCACTCGAAATGAATCTATGAGCTCCTTAATACTTCTTGCCGTGCTACGATGCCTTAAATTTACTATGATGTTGAAACCACATAAGATTTCGCTTCGATACCTTTGCATTTTATAAATATCTTTCATTATTATTTCCATAGATCTAACGCTATAGAGTATTGTAGTTGTTCAAGTGTGTGCGCGCGCGCGCGCGCGTGTGTGCGCGCTTGGGTATAAATCTAATCATGAGTTTTAATTTCGAACCATTGGTAAAGAACCTGATTTGAAAACTATGTAAAGTTACATTTATAAATTCAAATAATTCGAATAACTCAGCAGTTATGACTTACCAAAGTACCCGTTAACGAATGATATCGGCGATCACTTACCTAAAAATAAAAGAAAAAAAGCATCGATTACTCATTTGTTCGAGCAAATTATCAAATTAATGGACGTATAAATGATTATGACGCACAATAATGTCTCTACGAATTTCGTAGCATTAGGAATGGATGATGAGTTGAGGCAGATAACAATAATAATACACATGAAACATAATTAATTATAATTTTCATGAATTTATTGCATGTGATATTGTTTAAAGTTGGGCAATCGCATCGAATTGTCCTAATAATTTGGAATAAGAACAAAACAAAAAAAAAAAAACAAAAAAAACAAAACAAAAGAAAAACAAAGCTCGGTACAGTACTTACGAAGAAGAGATTAGCACAGCACAATCGATGGCGGAAGGGAGAAAAAAAGAGAAGAAAAGGTAAAAAGAAAAAAAAAACGCGAAAAAAATTGAACAAATTATCGTACAGCTATGAAGATCACTAATAAGATTATTCCCATCATCCCAACGTGCACGCGAGAACAAAAAGATATATTCAGAGTCGTTGTCCCTTTTTGCCCTCCCCCCACGAGCCTTACGCAAAATTTTAACAGGCAGACAGAAATTATCGGCTCGAAAGTGAGTAATTGCGCGAGCCGCAAAAACGGATAAGGGGCTGTGTTGGAATCAGTTAGTGGCCATTCGCGGCTTAGCTGGCCGCTCGCTTTTTGTCTCAAATTTAATAAGCGTCGGGTGTGACGGTCGAACAAAAACGGGGGCGGATAGGAGAAGAAGAACTGTGGCGGCGCGAGAGAGGGAGCGGTTAGGGGAGTGGGGAGTGGGGCTGTCGAGCGGTGTCCGAGAAAGGATAGGTGAGCCACAGCGGCAAAGAAGAGGATCTTACGCTCATGGGTGCGAAGTCGGTGGAAGGGGTAGGGGGAAGTTGGGGGTGGGGGAGGGGGG
>NW_011948414.1:17255034-17257137 GCF_000503995.2 Ceratosolen solmsi marchali
GGGGGGGGGTGTGGAGTGGGAGTCGGAGTGGGAGTGGGAGTGGGAGTGGGGGTGCCGGTGGGATGGGATGGGGTGGGATGGCGGTGGCGGTGGCGGGGGGAGGTGAGGCAGCGAGGATTCTCGTATCGGTTCTTAACCCTCCATGGGCGGCCTCTGGCAGCTCGTTGCCTGGCTCATCGGTTCCCACGTGAGAAGGAGAGAGCGAGAAAGGCGCGCGCTCCAGGGGAAAAGCGCCGCGCAGCGAGTACGATTTTTTGATGGCGCTTCCAGCAAGTCGTAAATACACGCTCATCACTGGCATAATAAAGGTACAATAATCGGGTGAAAGACGCAGTGGCGGTGGCGGTGACGCGCGCACCAACTTTAACGTGTACACGGGCCGTACAATACCAGCGTATTTGCGTGCATCGAGAAGTCCGGAGGACGTAAGGATATACGGTGTCAAGGAAGTGGATAGTCGTACGAGGGCGGCCTCGCGATACTCTGCCGAGGACTAATAATCGAGAGACGTTGGATTCTAGCGATAAAAGAGCCCCGAGTGCGTTGCTCCAGATGACGACTGGGCGCTGAGAGTCGGGTTAATGAGAGGCGCCGCTCATTGCGCCATCTTCGTCAATTTATTAGTTTTAGCCTATATAAGACACGGACATTAATCGGTTAATTCAGTCCCGAGGATTGCAATGATTAAGTGACGGATTCACGCGATGACGCTCATTCATATTATCGTTTTGACGAGATCGTTATAAGACCATTTGATACGTAAAAAAACAAAAACAAAAAAACAAAAAACAAAAAAAAAAATGCCGTAGCGCCATTTAATCTCGCTTCTCTCTAATCAATAAATGTATTTCAACTCGACGTAATCGCTTGCCTTTACACACTATCGTTCTATGAAATGCTTCGTCTTGGTTGCTTTTATAACCAAGAAAAAATAAAATTCTATTCCATAGGGAAGGGATAGCGCGGTAGATCTCCCAGAGTCTCGATAAAATCTTTTGGATTGACTAATCCGTCCGACTGTGCCTTAAAGTTCCAAAGTTCCTACCTCGAGCGTTCCAACAATCACCAATGAAAAGCGTACAGTCGGAAGCTCGACGACCCTCGTAAGAGAAGGGGTGGGTTCCTGCCGCCAGGCTCATATCACCCTCCATCCCCCGTTCGCCATAGTCGCTCAAGCTCGGTCGTTGGATTCGTAAAGCCGCCGTGTCATTGCGTCGCCGAGGTAGTCGGCGGTTGTCCGCGATTCGGTCTCGAGATACACAGATCCCGGCACTCGGGCGAGAGCTAATTATTCTCGGATTAACTTTTCCGTGCGAAGTGTCTATCTCGCCTGAATGCTCCATTCGTTCTTCGCGAGATTGCCATGAGAATTGGCTTCCGTGATCGAGTGTGTATAGCTCATCACAGGTCGCGCGATACCTGATTTTAAGGTAGAGCAAAAGAGGTACGAGAGGCTTATCGCGCTTTCGAAATGGACGAGTACCAAATTACTGATCGGCGCTCGCACGGATCGTCAGGAGCACGTTTTTATCATGATTTTATGGGCCAATTCGTTGCCAAGTATGGAAATCCTAACAATAGCCGAGCGCTGATGTAAGAATCGCTTGAGATTACAATGCGAAAAGAAAATTGCGATGGCGCGATTATCGCAGTTTAATGCATACAAGTGGCCAGTCTGGAAGGGCCTTAACGTCTGCAAAATTCGCTGCGCCCAATAATCCCAAGTAATGGGAAATAACGGATTAGGATAATGACTAATTAATCGTTGCTTAATTAGCCGGATGCGAGGTAAAATCGTCGTAGGCGCGTATCGAGCAGCAGCTGCATGGAGAAAGGAATGGTTAGGCGATGGAGAGAGTGTTAAGGCCGATTTTAAAGCGAGATAATATGCCTCGCTGAAATAATTCTTCTTCCACTGGCTTTGATCGTCGTTGGCAGGCAAAAGCGCGCCAGCAGCGCGACTACGGGCCCGATCAATAATACCAGTGAAATTAAAATAACGAAGCCTAGAGCCCCGATCCGAGTGCCATCCAAGTGGTTTCTGCCGTGCCGCGACCTCGTCCGTCTCGAGTGAGTCTCGGTCCAAAAGAGTCTCGCGCTTCC
>NW_011948414.1:17257359-17261574 GCF_000503995.2 Ceratosolen solmsi marchali
CCCCCCCCCCCCCCCCAATTCCCACCAATTCCCCCCAATTCCCCCCCGATTCCCCCCAATTCCCCCCCGATTCCCTCCAATCCCCGTTCCCCGTCCCCGTCACCGACCCGCGCACCGCACCACGCTGGAAATTGTTGGACTTTTGAGGGGCGCCGGCTCGTTGGGCCGCGCGTGTGCGTGTGCTGGTACATGCGTGTGGAAAAAAAAAAGAGGGACGGAAAGGGTTGACGGTGTGGGGCGAGGGACCGTAGCCGAAGACGAAGCCGAAGCCGAAGCCGAAGGTGGATGCCTCCTGCATCGTCATCATCATTCGAGGTACAAAGACAACCGCCGCCGTGCGCAAGGGAGTTCCAAGTGGAAAAAAGTGGCTATGCTAAATAATAGGCCTCGAGCGGATTCGCACCGCGATCTTGTATGGAGAGCCAACTCTCCATTCACAACGCCAGGCCATCGAACGAGTGATCCTGCGTGATCCAGGAGATTCCTTCGAGTCCCCTCGCGCGACGCTTCCACGGCCCCGGCAGACCACCTCCGCAATCTTCAAAGTCCTACCGAGAGCCGCGTGCTTTACCTACGTCCCTGCGAATGTGTACAGTCTGTGCGGCTACATATACGAGGAACCTCACATTTATAAATTTACAAATATTGTAGAGGCGCGGGTCTCGGGTACGAGCTCAGTGGCGGCATCGGCAGAATCACTCAATTGCTTATTTTTGACAGTCACGATTCATAAAATCGCCTAGTTAGTAATCTGCGACTCGTAAATACAAAATTCGAGCTAATTTTAAGGTGATCGTAAATCAGAATGCCGATGCCGAATTTTAATTAAAATCTACATCTATTTGTCACCTAGTTTTCAACACCGAGACCATTAGCGAATGCCGTGACCACGTTTTCTCGAGCCCAAGAATTTTTACTTAATTAGTAGTACGTGAGTACAGACTGTAGTCTGTGTGTGAAGCTCGTGTGAATATTCAATTATTAATAAATATATATATATATATATATATATATATATATATATATATGGATAAATACAATTTTTATCAAATATTTATCCTCATAATAAATTGAAAAAGATTGTAAGATAATATATTTTTTTATGAAAATTTTTAACACACACGTGCACACGCGCACACGCGCAAACACACAAATTTACAAACACAAACTGTTTAAATATACGAGATATAAAAGTTCAATGACATTAAAAATTATAGAGTTTAGTTGTAAAATAAACAATGGAACATTCAATTTGATAACATTTTGTTATTGTTGTTGTTGTTGTTGTTGTTGTTGTTGTTGCTGTTGTTGTCGTCGTCGTTGTCGTCGTTGTCGTTTTAGTATTGTAATATAACGTAATTATCGTTTATTTTTATTATTTATATATACGATATTTAAAAGTAATAAAAATAGTTATGCCAAATATCTCCAAGTATATATTTCATTGGAATTAAATTCCAATAGCCAATATAAATGGGAATTAAGTTTTATGTGAAATTTGTAGGGCAATTTGAATTAAATGGTGCATTTTTTTAGCACAAGTCAAAGATAGATGTGTGCTAGATTCAATGAGATACTGAGACTTTTTTTAACTTGTACATGGTCGCCGATTTTCAAATCAGTCTTCGTTATACCGCTGGGAAAACATGCAAGTATTAGTAAGCGAGTTAGGTATGTATGGCAAAATAGGTATTATAGCCTCTGGCGATGTCTGCTGTCCTCTATTTCGATAATTGCTAATTCCACGGTACATCGCCTCGCATTTTTATCAATATACACGAATGAATACTTTTTAAAGTAATAAAACATGGAGTAATTTTACTCTTAAATTTTTATTTAGCCACAGTTAAACATACTTCAAGCGATTCCAAGAGCTCTCCATAAGAATCGTATTACCTCCATTTTCTGCATTTCTCCGTTATTTTAATTTTATTTTATTCTAATTGTATCATAATGATGAGATATAAGTACTTATATACAGTACTAAAGCACTCGTGCATATTACGAATAATATGATTTTTTTCTTATTAACACTAAATTATTTACGCGCGCGCGCGCGCGCGTCTATACAAATTAATTGTTCATTAACTTAGCCTTTTTCCTACAAATACATTATATTACGATTACCTTATTATTAATTTATGATTTTTTTATCTTTTTTTTTTTTATTAATTTCCTCAATGTTAATTTTATTAATTGTATATAATTGAATAATTGAGGTAATATTGTACAAATTGAATATTTTTTGAGAGAAAATGCCGCTTTAATTGACACAATTTAATAATTCGCTTGAAATTTAAAACTATTGAATTTGTGATGTAAATAATGTAAGATATTTTGTTAAATCGGATACAACAGCTGATAATCTTGTAATAACGATCTTTTATTTATCATTGAACAATCAATGAGGTTCCAATGTATTAGTATACAAAAAAAAAAGTTTAAATTGAAAATCAATAGTGAGTGCAGTTATAAGTGAAAATGCTTGCATGATCGGGAATGTAAACAGCCGTTAAAGCAGGAAATATTATGCATGCAAGGAACAAGGGAACAATGCATGCTTCCGAGCGCAAAGGATCTTTCATCTCACATATCTTTCTCTCTCTCTCTCTCTCTCTCTCTCGCTCTCTCTCTCTCTTCCTCTTCTTTCTTTTCTTTCTCTTCCTTATTCTCTCGTCTCTCTTTCTACCTGCGTGTCGCCTCTTGTAGAAGTAGTCGATGTTGGATAGAGCGTTTCGCAGACGTATCGACGCTCTCTCTCTCTCTCTCTCTCTCTCTCTCTCTCTCTCTAACTGAATTTGCGTAGGACCCGTGGAAATTATTGCAGGTCGCCGCTGTTGCTTTTGAGTGATGAATACGAGAGACGGAGTAGGATGGACGGATTTCAAGATTTGTCGTGCCGAAAAAGAAAGGCGCGCTTTTTTGCTCCTGCAGATCGTCGTGCGCATTATTTATTTTTTTTTCAACTCGACGGTATAAGGGTCTTCGAGATGGGCCTCTTCACGAAGCCGACTCTAATCTCCCTCGTTCCCCACCAATCCCTCTCACTCCCCCCCTCCCGCCCCCGAAAGTCACTCTTAGCTAAATTTGTCTCTTACTCGTCTCTTCTTTTCGTTAATGACCAAGTGGCACTTTGGCGCAACCGTTGCTCCTCGCAGGTATTTACGTGTAAACAACGGTGCGACGTGACACCTTTTCACCGCCGTGAATAAAGATAGTCGAGGTGATGCGGTCAGATTTCAGTATGAAGTGGTTATTACCGTGACGCGAACAAATGCTTAATATCGCAAGACACCTTTGTAATACGATCTATTTCTACCTTCTGCTTTATCGACAGATTCGTTAATCCTTGATCTTTGGCTTGTCTTCAATTCCAAGATAATACGTCTAATGCGCAAATCGATTAAATGGCCGCTTTTTAGCTAACGCACTTAAACCGTAATCTAATTAAGCTCGTAAAATTAGTTGCGATAGTGTTGCATCAAGATAAAGCAGATATTCGCCGAATAAAAATAGAATAAGCCGTGAGGACGATATTGGCGATATTGCGAGCGAGAATCGCTCTAATAATAAAGTGATGACCCTATCAGATAAAGGAAGAATGAAGTCATCTCATTTTCACGACTGTCCGCAGACTGGATTTGCCTCACTTTGTTTTGTTTTTCGCATACTCGCTCGGGGGATTATAGTTCGAGATGCAAGGAGCAGCGGCACAGCGAGATAAATGTAGCGGCGCAGATTCCCGGGAGGATGGCAGCTCCGTCGGCTACCGAACAAATTTTCCTAACGAGCGTGCTGCCTGCTCTCTATAGAAGAGGGCATAGACGAGGCGAGGAAGAAAAAGGCGAGGGGGGTGGGAGTCGAGATAAACGTTGAGAAATCTGTCGAAGAATCTGCCGATGGCTGCCATCGATGGAGCTTTGAGCGGCGTTAACGTTTTTCTGCGAGCGGGACGACTACTCGTCGCGCATACATACGTCGAGATTCACGCGCGCGCGCGCGCGGGCTCGAGCCCTCGGTATCAGACGAAGAAAAGAACAGGTTGCGCAAGCGCCTTAACGGAAAGGGAGAAATGCTCTCAAACTCTCTCTCTCTCTCTCTCTCTCTCTCTCTCTCTCTCTCTCTCTCCCTTACCCTCTCCCTCTCTCGTCCCGTGCGCTCGGGCTCGTCTAATGCCATCGGCTCCGAAGCTCCGCATAGCGGTGATCCCTACGC
>NW_011948414.1:17261726-17279141 GCF_000503995.2 Ceratosolen solmsi marchali
TCTTCCCGTCCGATCTATCTCGATTCTCCTCAACGGCAGCTCGCGAGGAAGAAAAGAATTTATGGCCGCTTCCGAGAATCCGAGGCGTTGATGGGAAGTCCTCGCTGCTGATGATCGCGCGAGCATCCGCACTGCGAGAGCTTCGATATCGCCTTCCCGGATACGCGGCTGACGGCCGGGAGTTTCTGGAGAGGCCACTTTTTGCGGGACCGCGTGGACGCGATCGCTGGAAACAGTTATCGAGGGTTGGTGGACCATTTCTTGTCTCGATTTTCAAGAAGAACTCGGCTCGAAGGACGCGCACGGCGATGCAAATTTTCTGAATAGCTTGACGTTCGTGAACGCGCTCCCTCAAATCATTCTTTACCACTGCATGTCTCGCCCTTTTTATTTCGGCTTCGGCATATTTTCGTTTCTTAGTTTCGTCTGCATTTATTCCTTTATTTATTGGCTTCTCGAAATGATGTCCTTGGTAGTGAATTGTCTCCCCGGGCAATGTCGCACGCTAAGCGTGGCTTTTGCGAATAAAGACGAGATGTATTTTAGTGAGTCAGCCATTGGTTGCGATGATAAAAAGCGTTGATCAAAGTAGTGTAATTTTATAAGGGAAATATATGAAATATCCACAGGAGTCGATCAATTTCCTTTACAATATCTCCCATCCATAATGCAGAGAGATTGTTAAGTCCATGACCGAGGAATCCTTATCACTACCGAGAATTGATTTAAAACTTTAGAAAACACATTGTTTACGAAAACGCAGATTTTATCGGCTCGCTCGACACGGGGTGGGGGGTGGGGAGGGGATAATCTCTTGTGCACGCTGTTGTTGCTGTTGCTGCTGCTGCTGCTGCTGCTGCTGTTGACCCGAGCATCGATTGTTCATCGAGACATTTTGGCCAAAACTACGGCATAAGGTACTCCGTAAAATTCCCTCTTAACCCCCCCTCCCCCCCAATCCCCCTCCCCATCCCCTCCCCATCGCCCAAGTCTCTCTCTGTCCCTCTCTCTCTCTCTCTCTCTCTCTCTCTCTCTCTCTCTCTCTCTCTCCCCCTTACCCTCTCCCTCTTTCTTATATACTCCTCTTGTCTTCTCGGTTCTTCCTTTTCTTCCTCTTTCACGCGCCTGCATAAATAACGAAGCTGGCAAACCAAACGGGAGACTTGCGCTTACGCATTCACTCGCATTCATACTGAGAGTTCGTGAGCTCGGCACCTGCGCAAACCAGCCATTTCCTGCCTAAAATGCGCTCGGGCATAATCGTCGCTGCTCTCTTATATCGAATGGCAATGAGCCGTGCAAAAAAATAAAAGGACTCTGTCCTGCTACTTCTGCCGCGCGTATCAGCAATCCACGAGCCAATGCGCTTTTAATCGTAATCTTGACCCTTTGACTTTCGAATTTAAATCGATCGCTAACTTACCGCTACTCGAAGCTATACGTGTATAATAATATGTAAATTAAGATAACTCTTCCGCAAGTTATATTATAAAAATACTACGAGTTTGGCTGTAAATTCATCAACGCCCAACACACATATCATTATCGGCGTCAAGCTGCATTAAAAGTCGGGCATGCAAAGATTCATTGAAAGAGCGGAATTCAAAACAGCCGCTTTCGCAGGTAGTTAAATGGACGTGTATATCCGAAAAGGAACGAAAACGACAACAGCGAGCGACGAAGGATGAATGAAAAAACTAAAAAACAAGAGAGAGGAAAGATCCTCATCTTGAGTTGGGGTTCACGCGTGTGAGAGAGGAGTCAGTGTGTTAGAGAGAGAGAGAGAGTGAGAGAGAGAGAGAGTGAGAGAGAGTAACCGAAAGAGAGATAAAGGTAAGAGATCAAGGAGACAAAGAGCGTCTCGACGTAGGGAGAGATATATATATAAATATATGTATATGTAGATATATATATATATATATATAGATAGATAGATAGAGAGAGAGAGAGAGAGAGAGAGAGAGAGAGAGATAGATAGATAGTATGTGTGTGTGTGCGCGCGCGGGCGCGCGAGAGAGTAGGACGAAAAATAGAGGCCCTGGGCGAGGTCAGCCACCGCCCCCGCCTTGGCATCGGCATCTCTCCTTCTCTTTCCCACCCCGGGGCTGATTACCTGTCGCCGGAGGCGGGACACATTGTAATGAGCATCGAAGAGGTGCTCAACCTCCCGATAACAACGCCGGCTATACATTATATCCTCCGGTACAACAGGTTCGGCGATCGCAGCACGCGACTGTGCGCCTCGGCCTCCTCGGGCGCACGCGTCCGTGTGCTTCCGTGTCCGTGTGCGCGGTGAGAAGCTCTCGCTTTTACATTTATTGTGCGATCGACGGCGCGACCGAGCGGCCAGCCGACCGGCCAAGATACTCGGCCTTTTGTAAAACAACTTTTATGGGCTACGAGATTCGTTTAGCTCGGGTTCCTGCTTAAGAGGTGACTACACTCTCCTTGTTGTCTCGATGCGACTTTTATAAGCCGAGTCCGCTCTCTGCCCCGATGCGGCCTGAACCTGGTAATTGCCACTGGGGTGGGGGTGGGGGACTTACATCGACGGTCCATTGCACCTGCCTTGGCGATCGTGGTGCCTTCGATTTTTCCGTGCGCGTCGCGTTGCATAACTTGTTCCACCATCAATTGTCATTGCCCAAGGAACGATGCCACATCGAAGTCAATGTGTATCGCGAGCGACGATATACAACTTTCTCTCACACATATCCGTAGGTAGTTCTGCGAGTCGTAATACGCCAAAATCTGTTAATCTACTTTACCGATAAGAGCGGCACGGCTTTTCCAAGTGGGTTGACGAACCACTTCGCTTCACCAACCGTCCAATGTAACCAGGAAATTTAAGCGATTCTCACGACGACTCACATAGTCCAATAGTCCATTGTCCAAATTAAAAGTCAACCGTCTCTATTTAATGGGCTTGAAGCTTGTATTGGCACATCTTTTCATGACAATTGTTGATTAATTCGCGCTTCATATTTTCCAAGTAGTAGGGACTCGCTTCCTACTTAGAATACAATTTACAAACACCTTGAGAAATAACAACGAGTCCTTAAGCAATTGGCGATCTACGTGCATCATTAGGGTAATACGGGCGAAAAGCCATAAAGAGTTAGGACGGGTGTGGAGCGAATGCAAGATCGTAGACGGACGATTATACGACGGGGAGAGCGTTGAGAATCCAGAATCCCACTTAGAGAACGCATAAGGGATTCGAAATCATCTCTCCAAGGATCCGATCATTAAAAGCCCGTCTAGGTCGATGTGCGGTCCAGGCGTAACACAACAGCTCGGTGAACATCACAAATCGCTGACTATAGGAAGAAATTGGTTGGATCGCGCTGGACTCGGGGAATACGTAATCAGGTTCGTGGCACCTCGACGTCCTGGTGGGGCCGTGTCAGCGCTAACATCCGCAGAATGATCGAGCGCTGTTATTTTAAGTTTTCCATGGGGGATCCACGCTTATACATCTATCGCGCTCCTGCGTTGCTTACCGCCCTAACCGACGACTGCCTCCGCCTTCTCTCGGCCGCCAGTCCAACCTAGAGCCAGAGAGAGAGAGAGAGAGAGAGAGAGAGAGAGAGAGACGGTGAGATGCCGGTGGGATGCCGGTGGGATGCCGGTGGGATGCCGGTGGGATGCCGGTGGGATGCCGATGTGATGCTCCGTGCGTGTGTGTGTAGATGGATTTCTTGGGGAGGGGGTGGTGGCGAGGGGAAGTCGGAACGGCAAAAAATGAAGTTCTGGGGCAGACGACTGGTCGTCGCCCCCGCGTGTATGCGATCCGCGCGTACAACGTGTCCCGCCTTGACATATACGAGAGTCGACCCCATCTCGGGATTTCCCCGCCTCGGCCGCATTCGGGCACTACGGATACGCCACGGTATCCCTCCCTTGTCATTTTTTCTTCCTTTATCTTTTTAGCTTTTTTCTTTTCTCTCTGTCTCTCTCTCTGTCTCTCTCTCTCTCTCTCTCTCTCTCTCGTTCCTTTATATATGTAGGACTTGTTTCGTTGGCACGGATTACGTCGGGGTGCATGGGATCGTTCGGACGATGAGCCACCCCTGCGGCAGGACTGAAAGATTCGCGCCAAGGATTCATGCCCCCCTCGAGGTTGAATTCAAAACGCTTTACACTCTCTTAATGGACCTGTTGATTCTCTACGACAGCAGTGGCTCCTGGTCGTGTTTATTTTAAATCCGGAGTAGGTTCCGAGCGATTGTCACATGGCGACGCCCTCGCCACGCTTCCAAGATTCTCCACATCTTTATCCTTCGCTCCAGCCGCTCTTTTATACATTATTTTGCCTTTTACTTCCGTGCTCTTTGACTCGTTTGACTCGATAGGTGCTACGTTTTTTTTTTTTTTTATTTTTTTATTTAATTTGTTAGATTGCCGTACTTAGCCATCGGGCATCTCATTTTTCCATTCTCGCTCGATTGATTTGGAAAATCATAAAGCATAAAGCGTAAATCAATGCATATAACCTCGTGCAAATTATTATTCCAAAGTTATGGCGAGTCCGCGAATATCTTATTCAATGGGAATTCAATGTCTACACTGATTAGCTCTCTTTCGATAGTTTTTTTCTTAGTTCATCGCGAAACTTTGGGCTGCCTCGTAATTGAAATTATTAATGTTTTGGTTTTGTTGTTTATTCCGCCAACAACGGGAAAGCCAAAAATCAACTTTCTGATGTTAAGAAAAAAGATGCAAGATAAAGAAGGAAAAAAAGAGACGAGGTAAAAAGAACGAAAATAAAGAAACAGCAACTTATAATGTAGTAATTCACTCGCTGATTTTATTACGGCGGATCTAACCAAGCTGCGGTAAAACAACCCGAACAAAATATCACACAAGTATAATTAACTCTTGAAAACCATAAATTACAGTCGCATACAAAGTTGCCCTCCGTGTATCAGAGATAAACCAGTCTTTCATCCACTGATTACTTTTGCACCGTCTCTTTTATTAACCTCGATACTGAGGACAAGCGACTTTCATAACTGGAACAATTGCGCACTCGTCGGAAATAAAGTCACTAAAAGTTTCCGAAGAAGAGCAGTGTGCCTCGATCTACCGTCGGCGCGTTTGATGGTCCACGTTCGGCTCCTTCTCCTCTTTCTTCACCTCCTCCTCCTCCTCCTCCTCCTCCTCCTCCTCCTCCTCCTTCTCCTCCTCGTCCTCCAGCCCTTCTCGTCATACGTAGCGAACATCCCGCCGAATGCTCCCTCGCATCGGTCGCTCAGTTTCGGGAGAGCCGGGTCTTACATACTAGGCGTAACACGTAAGTAGTTAAGGTTTCGTTGGGGAACGATAAAATGGCTTAAGGAAAATTTCGTGCCTAGATAGAGGAAAAGTTCGTAACATTATAACCGTCAACGACGTAATATGTCATTGCATTAGAAAAATGGCCCAAACATTTTGTAATTAACATTTTGTAAATTGTATGCTTTGACGATGAGAAGCGAATTTCGGACGCTAATGAGATTGCTCGTAAATAGAATTAATGCTTTGGGAGCCGAAGCAGAGTATGTCGTGGGAATTGCGATTAAAAGCCAGTTTGACGTGGTATTGAAAGTAAGAACGGTCGAAAGGATGAAAGTGAGAATTATAAAGAGCGCGGCAAAAATTCTGAACGAATAACGATGATACTTAATGCGAAACAGCGAATATAATTTTATAATTAAAACGGCCGATAATCATTACATTATTTCGTAATAAAAATCATTTACAGGATAATTGAATAGGGAGTTAAAAGTTGGAGTGAAGTTTTTGAAAATATAATCGAGAGAACTGATAGATTAGCTTTGCGAGGGGGTAAGATGTAGGTATACGTGGGTAGGCAGAGTCCAGTGGGACAAAAGTGGAGGTAAGAGAAGTAAAAAGTGGTCCATTGGTTGAGATTAAGCGTGTGTGTGTGTTGATGGTGCGCGATAATCATAATGCAGAGGGAAAAAAACTTGAACGTTGGCATTACTTTTGCATTCACAGCCAATTGTTTGAGTTATTAACTTTTAAACGTCTCGTATGATGAAACGGCGGGCAGCTTTCTTTCCAATGATTTTCACATTATCTATAATCTATGTATCGCTAGTGTAGTGAAAATAACGATTCTTGATTAGCCTTAGTCTTAGTCTCAGTCCTTAGCTCAATAAACTTCTCAATATTCTTTATCTTCGTTATAAACCGCTAGTTTGCTATTATTTTGTATAAGATGAACGATCATTTATCAAGTATTGATAATTTTGGGATAACGAGCGATAAATCCTATATGTAGATAAATAGCTGTAGTATTTAGCTTCGAGATATCGAACAATTCATACTCTCCAATTATTTAATCTTTACAATAGTTTTGTTATATTTGTACTTATGTGCTCTCTCTCTCTCTCTCTCTCTCTCTCTCTCTCTCTCTCTCTCTCTCTCTCTCTGTTTGTGTGTGTACGTGTGTTTGTACGCGCGCGCGTGTGTGTGTGTGTGTGTGAGCGCGCGCGTCTATGGCTATGTATGTCTATATGCTCGTAATGACAACAATAACAACAATGACAATAGACGGCCAACGATCAACTGATCGTCTCAACTGCTTGTCAAGTACTTATTCCGCACATACTTCGCTGCTGTATGAAGCAATTGACTGTTTGATAAAGCTACGACGAATAATGAAATGTCGAATGTCGTCAATGTAGGAAAAGAAAGAGCCGTTTTTCCATGTGCAGCCATTATTGTGTAAATGTATAAGTTGTCATGTAAATAATATTGCCACAGTTCCAGAATACGGGTGAAGTCGTCCATCGTGAGCTCGGGACGTGGCAACGCCGAAACGGCCGATCTAGAGGCTCGGAATTTCTTTTTCGCGCGAGTCTCTTCAATCGCAGCCGAAGAATTAAGCGCAAAGCCAGGAATTTACGCTTCTTTCCTCCGCAACGGAGAGGCATCAATCGCTCGGCTACGAGAAGCATCATTGCTCGCTACGTAATATTCCGCTCTTTGATAACCGACAGTGAGCAGCGACGTCTCGCTCGCAAGAAACGGATAATTCGTAACATCTAATTTTTTTAATGCACCGCGTGCTCGCGAAGCATAGCTTTAGTGAGTCTTGAAAAAAATCTCCCTCCCTCGGGCTTCTGTGTCGTGCGCGAGATGCCGCGGTGTCTCGCCAGCCAGTGTGCGTGCCCAGGTGCGTGTTGGACCGAGAGCGTTGTCGAGTGCGTTCACGAAGGATCATGAAAGTATAAAGACGCTCGCGGCTGGCAGTTGACGGGAGGGGATTGGGACGGAAGAGGCAATGCGAGTTTTTGTCCGCAGTCGCGACACTTCTCCGCGGACGGAGACGAACGACTCGCTCGCAAGCGCCGATTATGATAACCGCGCTTGGACTGACAAGGACGGACAAAGCATCGGCGGGTGGAAAAAATTCGCGTCGCACGACGCAAAGACTGAAGGAGGAGGAGGAGGAGTAAGAGGAGAAGGAGAAGATGGAGGAATACGAGGAGGAGAAGGAGGAATAGGAGGAGGACGAGGAGGAGGAGAAGAAGAGGCGGAGCAGTTTTGTTAGGAATTTCTACGAGCGCGATGGTCCGTTAACGAGGCTGTCTCTTGACACTGTTGTCGCTGTTGAATTCGCGCCGCCGAAGGGTAGAGGGATGCGGGAAAGTACGACTGCTTGATCACTCTTGTACTCACCGTATGTTCGATCCGACATTGGGTCGCAAGAATCTGTAACAGAACGAGGCAACGCTTTTTAAGACACATTACTTGCAAAATAGGCTTATGACTACTGTGTGTTTATGAATAGCTTTTTGCGGTTAAACGAAGCTTTTACGGATAACTTAATTTACCGGGATTCGTGCTGTGTCTTATACTTGAAAGATCGCAAACCGATGGTTTTTCATTCGCCACGAGTCGTGTTATGGCTCGTTATATATAGCTACATTTTCACGTTAATGATATTCGACTGTTAACGACCGATACTTCTTCGTGGCTAATGTTTCGCGACACTCGTGATAATTAGCGTAACTCATGTACGATTACTACAACTATTAGAAGATTATTATAGGTTTATTTGAGGCAACTAAAGCATTTATTTCATCAATTTGGCTGTAATTTTCATAATAGTCCTAAATCCCGGCATTGTGAAATTCAACGCAGTCACGTGAAATATAGAATGCCTGCCTGCATACATCCATTGTTTATCCATATCCATTCAATTAGTAAACCATAATTATATTGTTGGGATATATTTAGTCAATGAAAAAAAAAAAAGAAAAAAGTTCATTAAGAGGGCGGGAGTGGCTCGTCGACGTTCGAAGATTCTCTTTTTTTGCCATTAAACGGCCGTCACGAATCGATCTCGCTAAGTCGAAAATATTCTCGGCATAGTCTCGCGTCCCTTCACCACGTGCAAGGAAAGCGCGGAAATTCCGGCCGGACGGAGTAACGTTCCTTTCGAGAATCGCCCACCATCCCGGATGCCGCTGGCCACTCCTTCCCTCTTGGCCTCACCAGCTTTCGTTGGTCCGATCGATGGCAAAGCCGAGACACTGACAGGGAGAGTGAGAGTGAGAGAGAGAGAGAGAGAGAGAGAGAGAGAGAGAGTGGGGGAGTGAGATGAATGGGTCCGATAAGCATTGGGAAGGCTAGCGAGTGGCCCGGGCTACGAGCACGGTGACGCTCACGCTCAGGCGACACTGACATCTGGTATTCCGTTTTCGAGCCGTCCACGAGGTGCGAACGCCTAGCACCTCCGAGACCCACTGCGGATGAGGAATAATGGCGGCTCCGGCTGCCGGAGAAAGGGGGACGGGACTTTATCCGGCCGATGATCGCAATCGCGCTTATTCTAATACTTTCCACGAAATGACGGCTATGCGGCCTCGACGTCGCGCGCGCGCGCACGGCAATCGCCGCGCGAATCACTAATAGGCCAGCGACGCATACCCACCCAGAGATGCGTATAAGTATTGGCGAAAAATAAAGGATCTAGCTGCTAGGCCCCGGCGATGGACAGTAAATATTAAACGTCTTGGCGGGCGAGCGCCTCCTGTCTCTCGGAGAAAGCACCTCGGCTTCTCCGCTGTCGCTCTCTCCACCTCGAGCGACTAGCACTGGCTTTATGCACGTCGCGACCGAATGCTCGTGTACCTTTGTGCGTGTGGAAGGGAGAGGGATAACTGAATCTCAATTAGCGAGCCATGACAAGTGTTGAGTAATCCATCCATTTAGGGACGTACACGTCACGTTGGGGGCGTGCAGACTACCGGCAAAGTGCCGCAAAAGCGTGGCTGACTCTTTCTCTCTCAATCTCTCTCTCTCTCTCTCTCTCTCTCTCTCTCTTTGTTTCCACGCCTCCGTCGTCCCTCGATACTTCTGCCTTGCTCCGTCACTCACTCACGCACTCTCTCACTATCTCTTAGCAAACAGTCGAGTGGCTGTAGATGTAGTTGTAAAAGTGACGATGATAAAGGCGATAGAGCATGTTTATTCTACGCCACCAATAGCAATCGAAGCAATGAATAAATAATGTCCACATCGGCCTGATTAATAATAAAATCAATGTAATGAAAAATTAGCCATTTTCCTGCTAAATCGCTTTTCATCCAATAAGTACGTCTTTCGATACAGCAATCAGCCATGTAAGTGCGCGCTCACCTATACCGTCACTGCCTCTCCATAAAATTCCGTCAAATATTTATGAAAGTGAATCATCATCACCTTCTAAGTAAAACGAAAAACCATCATCTATTTAAAGTGATTCTCCTTGTACTAGGAACGGTAAAATAACTGTGCTCTCCGACATTAAACACCTGTCGTCGCTTATGAAATTCTCGTGTGGCGCATTATGATAAGTGTAGCCTAATTCGAGCGATTGCCCTTCCCCCTTCCCCCATTAATCATCATATTATTATAATAATTAATGAACAAGAGTTCGATAAAGGACAATCCACAACAACCAGCAATATTAGGCTGAAATAAATTCTATATAAAAGTCGGTGGATATTTATTTTATATGTCCTTTTTAGTGAGTCGAAGCTTTGATTATTCATGGGAAGGTGTGTTCTGAAAAACAATCGTGCGAAATTACCATACCGAAAACGTTTCGCTTGAATTCTAATTGGCAAGTAAGAAATGGTTTGGCTAACTGTTTATAATTGGTCATGTATTACGTTTTTCTCATCCGCGGGCCGAGAAGTCGGCAACATTTCACCAACAACAGCATCTGCGCAAGCAAGTCGCTTAGCATACCGAATAGACGTAAAATTTTGTTCTTTATAATAATCATAGCGCGGATCGGAGTTTTACACAATTTAAAAGCGATAAAATCGGCAAACAATTACGCTAGGATACGTAAAGGAAAGAAAATGGAAAAGAAAAATAAAGACAAGAAAGAGAGAGAGAGAGAGAGAGAGAGAGAGAGAGAGAGGAAGCGTAGAAAGCCGAAAGACAATGCGTAATAATTGAAAAAAATCTAATGGCACACATACGGACTTTATCTTTTGCACTCAACTCAACGCGAGAAATGATATAATTAAGACAGTTATCCGCACGAGATTATCGCCGAGAAGTTCATTGACCATCGATCCCTTTATTTCATTATTTATACAGACCGCGGCCGCTGTATCTCGATGTAGCTTATCTCGATCTGTCGATCGCGGCGAAAACAAAGTTGCCTCTCGCGAGATCATGGGCCTATTTGTAAGTCAGCCAGTCCATCCCCCACCGCCAACCCCCCGCGAGATGAATAAACGGAGCGGCGCGAGTCGGAATATTTGACGGCGGGCGGTCGCCGCGTTTCTGAGCGGGCCACGCACGAATGATGAGGAGCCCCGTGGGCAATTAACGACAAACAATGACCTGGCCGACGGCGACGCGTCGAGGCGCCGCGCATTCATCGATAGGCTCGCCGTGTTGAGTTAGCGGGCGCTCTTAATCGTCGAAAGCCGAGATTTTTTTTAGCATACGAGAGACGTAATGAGCGAGATACGTCGAAGCGTAGTAAGAAGCGTCGACGGTGAGTTCGAGGGCTGGACTCGCGATGTCTGGGCCCGTGGTTTAGTATGGAGGGCCGGATGAGTATATCTTCTCTTATTCCCGAGCGGTTGTGTAAGTCGCTTATTGTCGGCCGAGTGGGAATGTTCGTTATAATTGCCATCAGTCGGCTATTCGAGAGACTGAGAATTTCTCTCGAGCACTTTCTCTACGTGATTTCTTGACGAATGCTTTGCCTTTTTGCAGCTAATCAGCTAGGTGTTTATTGCAATGCTACGACAGGTGGAACTTTTCAAGAGCTCTCGGAATTTTTTTTATCAAAATTCATTAAATCCAAGGAATAATAAATTGAAATGAAATATTACCAACTGCACACCGCTTTATTAAAGTTGGCATACGGGAAGGATGCGTGAAAGCGCTAGCGTGCTTATCTATTTAAAGCCAACATAGTGCATTATTATATTATGTAATATCTTTCATTTATTCATTTGTGCAGTAGAGGATAAGGAAAGAGTAAAAATCCTTGCTGTTTTTCGTTTTTCCATCAATTGCCAGTAACGAGCATTTTTCGTAAGCAGTTCGCTTAATGAGTAACGCGGTTTAGAATTATTCTATATTAGTATGACACATTATTCAACCGTATGCTCCACAGTATTAACAATTATTATTATAATTATTATTTTAGTTCGTATTTTAATTAATACAACTGTTGGTTAAACCAATTTGTTCAGATAACTGTCTAATCATTTTAAAGTTCATTAAAATGATTTACTCGCTGACACAAGTGCAGTTAGTTACATTATTATGATATTCTGAAGTGAGTCTCAGTGTTGCCAACAATAAGCTCGCTCATTATGAAAGTTCTTATGAATGTATGTAGACGCGAGATTGATGCATCTTAAAGCTTTGATGATGTATGCATGTAGTCGACACTCGCTTGTATATTTAAATACATAGTCGTATAGAGAAAATTGTGGATAAATTAGCGAATCTGCGTGTACATAATGTAAACAATGAATATCCAATATTACGAAGGACATATTCATAGAATACGAAGTAATTACTCCTATGGCAAAACAAAAGTGAAAGAAAATAATGAAATTAAGGTTTCATCGACTCCCAATGGCGAATGTCCTAGTGACAAAAATGCCAGTCGTTCGGTCGAATCACATATACATGGATTGCACCGATGCGGCAATAACTCTTGTACTCTTGCTTTCTTCAGTTTAATCGGACCGATCAACGCCGCTCAAAATAGCCACTGATCCTTCCTTTATACACGCATACATTTATTTACGAATATTCCAAAATTTTACAATAAATCCGTCACTTAATATACTTAATATCTCATTTTCTGCCAGCCTGCTCCATTCATTTAATCACCCATGCGAATCTCATAATTCTAAAGCAATCGACAACATCTCTCCAGTCAGATACATATAATTATTCTTACGTAAGTACTTCAATGTTGAATTACTTAGCCATGTAAATTATCTTTATTTGTTATTTATAATGCCTTATAGAGCCTTGAGATTACGTTTTCGATTTTTTAATTATGACTTTTGTCTGAATATTTTTAATGCCATTAGCTCAATTGTGCGATTATTATTCAAACAAAAAATATAATTATTTTGCTGGTAATAACAGCACGGTATAATTGTACGCGCGTATTAACTAAGAAATTACAATGAAGAAAATCATTTCTTTGCTGCGCAATGAAAATTTCATTACGATAGATGGAATACGATTGATAGAAACGGAATCGCCATTAATTCAGAAATTGTAAAATGTAATTCATTATAGACTCGACACGTACGTTCTTACTACATTCCTACAATTTATTTGAAATAATGCAATAATATCGGGCTTTTGGGCAGCTGAAAGGTTAATTTTTTTTAAACATTAACTAATGCAAAAGTACTTTGCATTTTCGTAATGCGCCTTGATGGGATAATGGTGAGCGGACGAGGTTTAGAAAGTGGCGCACCGCCATTCTGTGAAAAAATTAAAGAAGATTTCGGGTGCAGCGGCGAAGTGTGTGCAATTGCCAAAAGAGTCATTAAGATTGATGATTGCACGGGCTATTCGCGCAAAGAGTGCAGTGGTAACGCGCAGAGATGCGGAATAAAGGTATCCCAAGAACGCCTCCGATTAACCATCAGTCACTGCTCTTCTATCTCACTCTTCTCCACCTCCTCCTCCCGCTCTTTTTATATCGAAGCAGCTTTCCCCCAACCTCTTCTATTTCTCAGTCTACCGACACTAATACATATATCTTGGTCTTACTTTGAGCATCTCCATCTACTTTTCTTTGCTGCATCTCCTCTTCGATTCTCTCTCTCTCTCTCGCGCGCGCGCGCTTAATCATTCTTTCCTAATTCCATCACCCTATATTCTCGGCTTCGTGTGCTGACTCGCCAGGAGAAAGATTAGACTCGCGACGGAAGCTCTCGTCTGCCTCGGAAACAGAGGCATCGACTCACTTTCATGCAGACGTACTCTCTCGCATACGTAGCTGACGACGTGTCCGCGTTAACTTGACAAGGACGAAGAGACAGGGAAGGCCGTGTGTCGGCTCTAAACAAAGAAGCCTATGCGCATGCTCCAACGAGATGAGGCGGAGAGCGAGTGAAATATACAGAGAGTGCGAGAGTGCCAGAGAGAGACAGAGAGAGAGAGAGAGAGAGAGAGAGAGAGAGAGAGAGAGAGAGTGAGCTGGAAAAAAGAATTCGCCAGGGGAAGGTATAACTAATGGATGAAAGAAAGTACTGGGCACCACGATGGAGTGAGTGAGCCAGCGAGTGAGAACGAGAGATAGATAGATAGATATAAGGATAGAGTGAGTGAGTGAGTGAGTGAGTGAGTGAGTGAGAGAGGGAGAGAGAGAGAGAGGCCAGAGGGAGATGAGATTTCGGTAGTAAAGTCAACGGTTGCCGCCCCGACAAAAAACTAAAATTGGCCGAAATGAGAGTTACGTAGGGACACAGAACTCTTTCTTTTATCTCCTCTCTCCTTTTCATTGTTCTGTTCCCTTGTAGCAGCAGTATGTCCGTTAAGTCGTTTGTACCGCATACATATATCTCACACGATGATTGACCGGTATTGTAACACAGCACTATATTTGTCAGGATGATCACCCGATTAATAATTGCTGCAGGAAACGCTGCATTATTCCTTTCCATATAAAACATGCAAAAATATGATCCTCTGCCGCCAGGTAATAGTTATTCTCTTTGAGTTATTCACTTGGAGAAAAAGGGACAACAGTTATTTAGTTAGTTAATTAATAATTATTATGATTATTATGTAACATTTATATAAAACGCTTGATATTGCTGTACTTTAGATAAAAAGGTATGTAATAATTAATTTTACTCACTGATTTATCTATTATTAAGTAATAAATATTTTAATTATATTGTGTCGACGGATAATTAAAAATCAAATTACATCCTAATTAAATCATTAAAAAAACAATGTAATATTAATGAAGGATGCCGAGAATTCTAAGCCCTATAGTGAAATATATTATTTATGGCAACGTGGCTTATATTATAACATTGCTGTAGTTATGATGAAAAATATTAATTTATAAGCTCAGATTGAAATGTTACTTTGTCTCTCGTACGACCAATAATTGTTATCTATTATGTGTTTTTAATATAACACAATGTCGGCTGGACGAAGTATGTTTAATTTTATATCATTACGTAACCCGGCATTATTGCGTAATTAAAAACTCCTTTTCACGATAAATTCCTATAATAATTGTTGTCGAAGAAATTTGTCGTTTTTACATTGGACATAAATTGCTCTAAGCTTTCTTAACATATAATGAATTTAATGTGAAAGTCCAAAGACTTATTTGCTAGAGAATTGAATGATATTAAATTATTCATTTGTCACTGGATTAATATATGAAATTGTTAAATCCAATGTACTTTAAGAGTCAATGACGAATTTCAATGACAAGAAATTATAACTTCGAGGAATACGACTTTATGTTGAAAATTGACTTCTTTTAGATACAAATCATTCTTCAATACACAATAATATACACGCATTATGCATGCATACAAAATGGTGTTCGGCTTTGTCCCGATGTTGCGCCCATAGCTTTTCACGCAATGATTATATGCAACATTAATCTACTCTTGAAAAACAATTAAGTTTTTAAGCAACGAATGATTAAAGTAACTTTGATGATTAATCGTAGTGAGCGGCTTGGAATGAAATTCTCGTTTGAAGTAAGTGGAGCAGTTTGTATTACGGCCGGTTGTTGAGTTTTCAGTTAGCTGTCGGTAATACGCAACTGAACAAATGTATTTCCCGTTGAGTTATGTGCCGAGAGAGCCATTAGATGAATTAACATGCCTTACCGATGCAAATTACCTCCATTCAATGGAACGAAAGCTGTTCGGAACTTCCACAAAATCCTTTAAGCCAGACACTTTAACGGCATATTTGCCAATTATGTGTTTTCCACAGCCAATAAAAAGGAAGAAAAAAAGGAAGAAAAAAAGGGAAGGAAAAAAGGAAGAGAAAAAGGAAGAAAAAAAGCAAGCCCATAGTTATCGAGACTTTCATTTCAACAATCAGAATATATTGTGCAGATATGTGGCAAACAATTCGCGCAATTAAATAATGCAGCGAACGAAATATTGAAATTTTTATTGGCAATAATTACGAGTTTAGAGTTTAGAGGACATTATGTAAGACTATCGACAGTTTATGCCACCATCTACGTACCGAATGAACCTTAAATTTCCATGAATTTACGCAAATTATAAGTACGACTCCGTAGAATAGAAGAGAAAAAAAAAACAAAAACAAAAACAAAAACAAAAAAAAAACAAAAACAAAAACAAAAATCAAAAAAAAAAAAAAATAAATAAAAAATTAATAATAATAATAACAGAATTGAGAATTCCAATTAACGTATAAAGCATTAAGAGGCAAAAGTGAGGTAAGGAGTGTCGAATTAATACGATAATGTGTAAGATTTTAATGAATAATCATAAGCGATTGAAATAAAAATGACTTTCAAGGGATTTTGACGCGAGCTTAATATTAGATAAAACAGACGAGTCGGTGTGGGTAGTGTAACCAATTTTATGCAGTGGTGTATAGTTGGATACCGTTGGTCATGGAAAAAATAAAGGGATAACACGCAAGAGACATTTGAAAATTGCGACATTGGAGAGGGAGTCCGCTGATGGCAATGGAATAAATTATGCCTTTAAAGAAAGTAGCATTCAAGCGAATTACTTTTTCTGGACTAAAAAGAGCATATTAAAGCAGTCAGTTCTTCAGTAAAAGAATCAGTTTTGCGGGAGTATGGTTTTATTCTTTATGTAACGTGGAAAAAGCGAAGGCAGGTTCGTTATACTTTCATCAAATTCAAATCTTTCGTACGCTTCGATGAACAACTCCGGGATACTTTATTCCATTATTTCTGATAATAATTTGTTTTGCATTTTCTTTATAAAATTTATAATCCGTAAAGTAGTATCTTATAATTTTTAAATATTATACTTTATGCTTAAAATTAAATTGAACTTCTTTCGTGGCCGAACTTGGAGAAACCTCGTAATATAAATTTAGCGTCCCTTCACTTTTATTAATTTCAATTTGTTTTATAATGAAAGCTGCGTAGAATAGACGAGTCATCCTTCGATAATCGACAGATTTTTCTCTAAGCTATCTACGCTATTTCAAGCAATTTTCGCAAAATACTCTAAATACGTTTATACCGCCACGATAGCAATGCCACACTAAAATAATTTTCTTCTCTCTCTCTCTCTCTCTCTCTCTCTCTTTCGTTTCTTTTTTCTTTATTACGAAAAGAAAATGAAAAGAGCTTTACAGTTTTATGTATAATCACAGAATGGTTATATATTGTATAAGAGGCGTATATGCGCGTTATTTATTTTATAAGAGGATGAACGATGATAGTAAATTCACCAGAAGGCCAGCGACACGCGAAAAGAAATATTTACCGCGACGCTCCAAATGGAATTCATCAACAAGAAATTCCCGAATTGTAGCGTATAATTACCAAAACCCGTATCTCGAGGAGCAACGACGTTTCCTCGGCCGTAATCAACCGAGGCTTTTCCATTGGCGGACAAAAGGCGCAGCAGCCTCGCCCCACTCCACCAAAATTACATGCATAACGAGGGTCCAGGGACCTTCGACTTTTCGACTTACCCGCCCGTCCTCCGCCACGACAGCGCAGGTTCCCTTCTCCTTCGCGTCTTTTCCACTCTTTTCCCATACGGAACAAACTATAGCCACGAACGACCTGATAGGAATGGGGCCGGAGAGGATAAACCTCCTCTCTATCCATCCATCTATCCACCCCCCCCCCCCCCCCCCCCCCCTCTCCCCCCCCCCCCCCCCCCCCCCCCCCCCCCCCCC
>NW_011948414.1:17279202-17289734 GCF_000503995.2 Ceratosolen solmsi marchali
CCTCCCCCCCACCCCATCCCTCGCCTTCTGTCATCGTTCTCTCGGCTTGGATACGCGCAACAAAATTTTTCACCCTTTGACACTTTCCTTTGAACGAACTCGGCACTTTTGCTCCATTTTCCGCAATTTTCCTTGTAAACAATGGAAACTCGCCTAATCGAATTCAACTCTACCCAAGGCATCCCTATCCCTCGTGCTGATCTTCCTCTTATTCCAATATCCATATGTAACGCCGCGTTTTCGGCTCTATTTTATCATAATTTTCTCAATTTTGTTGCTGTGCTATTTCATTAGACACACCCTCGTGTGCCTTCGTTTGATCAACATTATTACTATTTGGTAACATTAAAGGCTTTGCAATGTTTCCAAGAGTATTGCTACGATAGATCTACATAAGGGACACGCAGTCACGAATATAATTTAATAGAATTTATCTTCATCAGCGCCTTCACTGTGTCTCATTGCCTTTTCCTTCTTATTTCATTAGGGGAATGCACGATCGGGCCAGCAAGGACAGCATCGAAGAAACGACGAAGGTGTTTCTATTAAGAATATTAGAGGGATCGAGGATGTTTTGGATATTGCATTAGCAAATGGCATTTATATTACGATGAGCCGCGGTGTAGTTGCAAGGGACGTGATAAGAGAATCTCGAGCTATCGGAAACAATGTCGATGCCATAAATCCACGTCATTATCGGCAAGTATAAAAGTTCCTTTGACCACGATACTCCAAGCTGATATAAAGTAAAAAAGCGTCCGGCTAAATGTTACAGCGCGTGATTTGAATAAATTCTACAGAATTATGTCACTGTTTTTATTCAAAGTGGTAGGCAAGCGTAAGCTGCCAGGACGAATCTAATGCAAACGTGGCTGCGGGGCACTGATAATCGGTAGCGGCATTTTCTATGTTTTCCATTAACATAATTACCTGATTATGATCTCGAGTCTCCCTCGCGGGAGAGTTCAATAAGTTTAATGGTACGTTGTAAAGCGATGATCGTACGTTTTCCAGGCGAGATTAACGAGCCGGAAAATGTAACTAATGCTTCTATTATTATTACTACAACAACGTAGCCTCGTTCACTTACAAATAAATGGCATCTTATCATGCTTACAGACAAGCGCTGAAAGATTAATTAATATTGTCTATTTAGCTATCTGTCCGTGAGGAGTTATGGAGTTATAGTTTGGAGTGCGTACTCAAATCCCATTTATTGAAATTGAAATTTATGATTTTACTGCACGAGCCTCGCGATTTCTTAAGTTCAATCTAATTTCATTAGCATTAATCATCGAGCGCTAGGGATATAAAATAAATAATTGCAAACGTTCGCTCGATTATTAGAGATGAAAACGTAGGTCGATTTAGCTAATTTGTCTTATGAATTACAAGGATTTTTATCTAATGAAAATTATAAGAGCATCGATGGCGTATTTAATGATTCGTTAAAACGTTTGATAAATAAGGTAAACAGGGGACCAATTGAAACAATGAAATTGGCCATTTTTTTTTTTTTTTTTTTGTTTTTCTTTCAATTTGTGTTTTGCTTTTGTTTGTTTGTTTGTTTGTTTGTTTGTTTGTTTGTTGTTGTTGTTGTTGTTGTTGTTTTTCTTCTTCTTCTTTTATTTCCTTCTTGTTTTAACGAAGGTTTTACTTTCGTAAATTAGAGTTTGCAAGAAGAGCTAGATTATCTTTACAGAAAGTCCTGATTGTATAATTGAAAGCTCAATATAAGTAAATGCTCAAATGTAACCTTATGGCGCAAGTACCAATGAGCAGGTCTTAAAAGCGATTATAAAACTTTCAATATTTTATTAACTTATTATGACTTTTTTAATAAGTGAAAAGGTCCGAGAAAAGAGCTATTGAACGGATCGTTAAACGCACTTTTTCTCCACCTCCAATTCGTTTATATTACATAGCTATGCCCTTTTTTTTCACGAAGGAGTGTGCGTATACAAATATCCGAGGCGCGCACAACGCTTTTTAAATGCAAAAAAGCGACGGCTCGTGTACCTACGTGTTATTAGTATTAATAACACAATCACGTGACTACAGCGCGCGAACAAATTTACGATAGTAATTACCATTAGCGCACTCGCTATATAAGTTGTATGCGCACTCGCTCGCACTAAAAAACCAACAGAGTCTTCAATACTATCGCAGAAAAGATCGCGCCGGAAGCATAACTCGATACGCGCATACGCCGTTCTCTTTCTCTCTCGCATCGCATATTTGCATGCGCGGAAATGATTCCCGAGATTCGCCGGAAACACGTTGGATAATGTTACTCGACATTATGAAAAAAAAGTCAGGCTTGTGCGACTGCAGATTCATCTCTTCGTTCAGAAGGACGAGATTTTATAAACATGCGAATATGCAATTTTTTTTTTCTTTTTTTTTTTTTTTTGTTCTTTTTTTTTTCTTATACGCTTGTATCGTATTTTAAAAGGTAAGACTTATGAAAGTTTTATGTTTACTTATGTAAACTCGCTGAGGTATTCTGTGTAATTACACTTTACAAAGAGTTTACGGCTTTTAATAATTAATTTCCTTCCGTTTGAATATTGCTTATTTCGCGCTCAGCCTTTGATTTATCGTGTCTTTCAGTTTTCCGTAAGGAAGGATTTTAATATTTAACAGCTTACTTTTGACAACTCATTTTACAAAAAAAAAAAAAAAAAAAAAAAAAAAAAAAAAATTACTCCGCTCGAATTTATTTGTTATGCAAATTAAATCGAGAACGATTATGCTTATCGTAAACTATTTACATGGTTATTTCATTGATATAAATATATGAATTCGAATGTGCGTAAATATTTATTATGCACAAATATGTGTAAGTAACGCGTATGGAAGAGCGAATTTGTTTGTAAAAAAAAAAAAAAAAAAAAAAAAAAAAATTTTAAAACACAAATTTAATTATTAACACCAAATTCTTACGCGGGAGAAAATTGTCATTCGTTTGTACAAATTTTTTTATCCTACGTACGCATCCACTATCCCAACACCGTACACCCACAGACGCATGCACACAACGAGCGCACGAGTGTGTTCTTACTACAAATTGAAGAAAAATGCTTAGTTATTATGCAAATAACATCTGCTGAGATGGTTAATTAAAATAGTTGTAAGATAAATCATTTGTATCGTTAGAGTTGAGCGATTGACGTATCGATTGGTGAATATTTATTTTCTAGAACAGTAAAAAAAAAAAAAAAAAAAAAAAAAAAAAAAAAAAAAACAGGTCGGGCTTAGCTTATGTACAATGTACTTGTCAATCGGTTAGATTTCACTCAATGTCCATATGAATAAAGCTGGACTAAAACTGACCAAATTGTCCAAAATTTTTCTGCAGATCTTTAGACATAAATCATAGCCTTACGTAGGCAAATATTGCAATTCCATGCCCGCGTATCAGTGGATTTAAACAATACCTCACCAAATAAAGCCGATAGAACAATTTTGTTACAGACCCACTGAGTTCGAAGCATTCATCGAGGCAGGACAGAGGTTTCCTTCCTTTAGCCACCACAACTGTATAATCGAAATTGCTCCTACGAATTTACGGCGATTGACAAAAAGCACATGTTCGCGAGCGAGCGAGCGAGCGAGCGTGCACGTACACAAATACGCGCGAGCGGCCAATGGGAGCGAGAGGAAGTCAAGGGAATCGTACGGTTCACAAATAAGTGTAACGAGGCGTATAGAGTGCAGTTCGGGGAAGTACGTGACATGGTTTTGACCAAGCCTATATTTGTTTAACCCGGAACTCGAGGTCCCATTGTAGCGCGAAATCGCTCGAGGGGCGCTCGCGTCGCTGCCACACATGCGTGTCTTCATCGCGAGAAGTTGACGCCGCAACGCGCAAAAAAGCGAAATAATAAATCGTCGTAAGTGCGAGAAGCATTGTAGCGGGAGACTTGTGCAGCCTTGCAGAAACGTCGGCTAAAATATTATAATGCAAGCTTACGCACTTTCGCGTCGCGCGGGCACGCACAAATCGCTAAGATCGAGTTTCCGACTCCCAGATCGCACACTATATGCATATTTCTTTTTTTTTATTTATCGTACGCGCATTTCGTGTGTCTAAAATATCGCCGACGATTCACGTATTAATTGTCGTTTTACACTTCTTTTCCTTTTTTTTTTTTTCTTCTTCCTCTACCTCATTCCTTCTTTCCTTCTTTCCTTCCTTCCTTCCTTCCTTCCTTCCTTCCTTCCTTCCTTCCTTCCTTCCTTCCTTCCTTCCTTCCTTCCTTCCTTCCTTCCTTCCTTCCTTCCTTCCTTCCTTCCTTCCTTCCTTCCTTCCTTCCTTCCTTCCTTCCTTCCTTCCTTCCTTCCTTCCTTCCTTCCTTCCTTCCTTCCTTCCTTCCTTCCTTCCTTCCTTCCTTCCTTCCTTCCTTCCTTCCTTCCTTCCTTCCTTCCTTCCTTCCTTCCTTCCTTCCTTCCTTCCTTCCTTCCTTCCTTCCTTCCTTCCTTCCTTCCTTCCTTCCTTCCTTCCTTCCTTCCTTCCTTCCTTCCTTCCTTCCTTCCTTCCTTCCTTCCTTCCTTCCTTCCTTCCTTCCTTCCTTCCTTCCTTCCTTCCTTCCTTCCTTCCTTCCTTCCTTCCTTCCTTCCTTCCTTCCTTCCTTCCTTCCTTCCTTCCTTCCTTCCTTCCTTCCTTCCTTCCTTCCTTCCTTCCTTCCTTCCTTCCTTCCTTCCTTCCTTCCTTCCTTCCTTCCTTCCTTCCTTCCTTCCTCCCTTCCTTCCTCCCTTCCTTCCTTACTTCTTTCTTTCTTTCTTTGCTTTTCTCACAAAACAAATAATTTTGGACGAATTTCGAATTCGAAATTCCAGCGATATTTAACGGGAAGAAGAAAGAAAAGAAATGAAAATTTTTCCGTTGCTCTTTTCCTGTTAAATATCAATGGGCCGCGCGATTAGTGCAACGTGGGCAAAATACGGCATTTACCGTCATTCTTCCTCAACGCATTATTCTATAAACGAGTACTTTGTATAAACGAATTAATTGTCCACGATATTAGGACTAGTGCGATCAAATTTTCGACTAGTTGAATTAAAAGAAGACAGGAGTCTCGTATGTAAGAGCTAGACTAGCGATATTCACTTTGCAATGACTCTACGAAACTCAACAAAACAAAACTCAAACAAAACGAGGCAATATAAAGAAAATAAGAAAAAAAATTAATATAAAAAAAAAAGAAAAAAAAGAAAGAAAAAAAAAACAGGAACAAATAAATTCCCCAGGAGCTTGGCAGGATCTGAACAAGGCTACGGGATACTATTTATCAAGGGTGAGGCGAAAAGAGCATTCGTCGGGTCCGTGGCCCTTTTTTTTTCACGGGAGATTATAATCGAGCGGTGGGTCCCACCCTCGCATACCTCACACCTGAATCGAGCGACGCTCGCACTTTGCATAGCCGACAAAATATCTCATACAGACGTGCACATAGATGCATTTCCGCGACACGCACGTACGTAGCTCTGCGATAAAAGTGCATGGAGCGAGTGAGCGAGAGAATAAAACGAAGACGGATGGAGGGAAAACGGGCATTCCGCAAAGCAGGAGAAGGAGGAGGAGGAGGAGGAGGAGACGACGGAGAGCGACGGAGAGCGACGGAGGGCATGCGTGCCTCTCCGTGTGCATGCTTGCGCGTGCGTACGTGCGTGCTTAAGTGTGTGGTGTCTGACTGGTGCGCGTGAGTGCGTGAGTGCGTGCGTGCGTGCGTGCGTGCGTGCGTGTGTGTATACGCGCGCACGCGGCGGTCGGGCTTTTATCAAAAGCGCTCATCGTGGCACATCCGGATTCAAATTACGCCTTCGTGCTTACGCTTATGTTTATTTATCCAGTTATTAAAATTACATTAAGAGCAGTTCGTGCGTAATTATGTATGTAACTTCTCGGGGTGGGGTGGGGCAGGGGTAGGGGTGTGGATGACGAGAGGGCGAGAGGGCGACGCTTACGTGCACGTATGTAGAGCAGTGATGTATCGGTTAGCGCACCTCGGGGCTCCTCGGCCGCCGTTACGAGGGTCCGAGGATTTGAATATTCCTCGAGCTTCATCTTTTATACTTTCATTGCGCGCGGGCGATGCTCCCTCCCCGCTGGACCCGGGGCCGTCCTCGCGTTTTGATCGATATTGAAGCAAGCGCCTACTTAATTATCCAAATAACCCAAGGCCAGCCTCGTTTATAATAATCAGTTTTGCAATTCATTAATGCGTCAAGGGCTGGTCTAGACAGTAAAACAATATTCTTGCTTTCTTTTTCGTTATCAAACGTAAATGCGAGCTCGGAATTCCGTTCAATTTTCATAAGCTTTTTAAGAATGACTTGTCTTTTGCCGTCAGCCTCTTTTGTTCGTCGATTACAACTTGTGTTATGATTAAAGTACTGATTTCAATGACATTGAATCGTTCGCTTGAATTATTCGCAATAGTGAATAAAAGTGAATTTTAACACAGTAATATATCACTTTAAATAATAAGCTCTTTTTTCTTTTTTCTTTTTTTTTTTTTATGTCAACATGTACTAACAAATATTGCGTGTGTGCAAAGTATGCAGTAAATTTTGTTTTAAAACTTTGATAAGGAAAAAACGCTCTATTTCTTCTGTTACTGAAATGTTATTTCCTTATTTTCATGATTTATTGAGTGAAACAGCCGTAATAGTTAAATATAAACACTTCTGTTTTATGTATATGTGTAAGTATAATAATAATGTGACGAATATTCAATAAGGGAATTCGGTTTTAACTGTATATACGTTAACTAGTGGTGTAAATAATTCGATGAAATAATAACGAAATTCAATGTTTTGGCTTCTATGGAACACCAATGGAGATTGCTTTGATGCTAAATTAATAATTGTCATTTTTGTTTGAAATACAATATCATTAATAATATGAGATTGAGACGGTTATTTAAATTTCTTATAAGTTTGCGTCAACTACATAATGACAATGTCATTGTGTTTTATGCATTTATAGGGAAATAATGTAATATGGTTGTCAGATTATTCAGAACGAGGCGTATCTTTTGTATTTTGCCTTTTAATTACTATTATTATTATTATTATTATTATTATTATTATTATTATTATTATTAGTAGTAGTAGTATTATTATTTTAATTATTATTTTAATTATTATTATTATTTCGCGATAGATGTTTTCTTAATTGTTAACAAAAAAAAACAAAAAAAAAAAAAAAAAAAAAAAAAAAATCACAGTTTTGATACACTTTTATAAGCATACGATTTCATTTCAAGATAATAATTGAAAAGAAAATATATCTCAGAAAATTGCTTCTTCATTTATAAAATATTAAGCAATGTTTGCGTAAACTAAATATTTTGTTTGTACGTAAATAATTACTTTTCCGACACTTACACTGATTTTTTCTCTCTCTCTCTCTCTCTCTCTCTCTCTCTCTTTTTTTATTCTTTTTTTTTTTTCGTCCAAGATATCGTTTTATGTGATTAGTTTTTACCAGTTTTCTAGACTGATAAATATAATTATGAAATTTTTAAACGATTTCGAAAACAACATAAGATAAACAGTATGTTACGATAATGTACGTTGAAATAATTGATATTCTCTTGTTTTCAAGCAGTATTATTAAGGCTGAAGTTATTTTAAGAAATCTTGATATTTACACGAATCGTTATATCAGTGATAATTAAAATATCAAATTTGAATATAGAGTAACGGAGAAAAATCGTAGTGAGATTATTTGACACTAAGACACGCGCCGCAATGTGCATTAATAATGCTTCTTGCCGTGTGTACATTGTACTATCTTTATATTTGTACGTGAAGATAGGAGAATCGTATATGTACGTGCACGATGAAAAATAAGTTAGATTTGAAAAACTGATTCACAAATACGAACTTTGGGACGCTACGGTGCTTCAATTTTACAGAAGCAAAAAAAAAGAAACAAAAAAACAAAAACAAAAAAAAAAAGAACAAAAATATAAAATGGAGAAAAAACAAATGAAAAGAAAAAATTTTACGGAACTTGTTGTTATCAAATTATCTTTAGCGAATGGCTAATCACATAATTAAATGCGGAAAAAGGGGGGGGGGGAAGAGATTGAATTTATAATAGAAAGGATCTACGAAGCCGCCGAATCTATTCAATTATTATCTAGGCATTCGTACGTAAAGTCGTAATTATTGTGTTCCGATTCCAACTGGATTGTCCTATCGTGTTACGGGCGTACGTGCATCACAAATAGATGAAATAAGCCAATTTTGCCTACATTATTTAACAGCGGTCTATAGCTCCAGTCGAGGCATTGCGCAACAAGGGCATGTAATTAAAATACGATACTCAGCGATCTATTACACGTAATAATAACAAACATTGTTGGGAGCCGCGACATAATTATACGGTGGCGCGGTCGCATAAGCATAAGCATAAGCATAATCAGCAGCAGCAGTAGCTGCGGCGGAGATGTTGGCGGTGGCGGGGGTGTCGGAGGTAGCGGCGGCGGCGGTCTCAGCAATAGCAGCAGCAGCAGCAACAGCCCCCCAAAGGAAAGAACGAGAATTATTATTTGTTGTAGGACTAAATTGTCCTTATGAAAAGAAAACATCGGGCGCGCCAGTTGGCTTCCGTTATGTAAATGGACGGGAGATAGTTTCTCTCGCTCGAAATGAGAAAAGGCAAGTAGGAGGAGGAGGAGGAGGAGAAGGAGAAAGAGAGGGAAGTGGAAGGTCGTGGGACGGTGAGATAGGGAGGGAGCGAGAGAGCGAAAGAGTGAAACAAGAAGCAAGGCCGACAGGACGGACGGGTCGAGCGAAAGGCCGTATAATAATAATTCGCGAAGGGGCAAAAGCGATTTTGGGCGCAACCGCGAGGGTCGTCGCGTATAGCCGCATGCACATAGTCTTGGTTGGGAGTACGCGAGGACCGTTGGCGGTCTCGTGCCGACTCTCTTTTCAGACAGTCATTGCGGTTCCTCAGAGGGCTCGCGCGCTTAACCGCGAGCGGCTCGTTTCGCACGTCATGCAGTGAGAGTCGAGACAGACAGACAGACAGAGAGAGAGACAGAGAGAGAGAGAGAGAGAGAGAGAGAGAGAGAGAGTGTGTGTGTGTGATTTTGTGTGTGTGTGTGTGTGTGTGTGTGTGTGTGTGTGTGTGAGTGAGTAAGGGGGAGCGAGGCGGGGGCCGAAGGGGCGAGGGGTGAGTGCAAGGCCGCATGCCATATGCTTCTATGCAAATCTTAGTTTGGCCGTATTTTCCACTCGTCTCTCGATCTTTTTCTTTTTCTTAACTTTTTTGCGGAGCGCGAGTCTCTTTGGCTCATTTATCAAAGTTAAGGAGATCAACGGACAACTCGCCGATTGGCTACTTTGTTATTAAAAGACAATCAATTATACGATCAGCATTTCGAATGATATTTCATGCTACACTAATATTCCTGGCTCCACGACTGTTGTGAATTGTTTGTTTGCACACACACACACACACACACACTCTCTCTCTCTGTCTCTCTCTCTCTCTGTCTATCGGTACTTCCCCACTACCTCTCACCTGTACTACCATCCGCCCTCCCATCGCTCCCAACTTTGGCTATTGAGATTACCGCCAAACGATGTCGAGAAAGTAGCAAATAGAAGAGTTTCTCGCTTAAGTGTTTCATTAAACGATCGATACTTTATAATAATTCATGCGGCACGTTTCAATTCAAGTTCCGAGTAAATGATAACATCGACTCGCGCTTCCATATTATCCTTCGAATTTAAATCGCATTGACCGTTGCAAGAACGTTTACTGAAATCCTTGGTGCTGCGTTCGATGATTACAGAGCATTGCTAATAAAATTTGCTAAGCAAAATTCCTCTGGGCAGGTCGAAATTGTTGCGCCTTGTCGTCACTTTTTTCAATAATCTAACGAAAGCTACTTAATAGTAGTTGTATTAATCAACCACAATAGTCATCGATGCAAATTTTTATTTCAATCAATTGTCAGATATTCAAAACGATTATTATAATAATAATAATGAATTAGTTAAATGTTGCATGAAATGTGTAAATAACGAAAAAATTAATACGGCGCGACGTTTTGTTATGGCCTTTAATGTAATTCTTTGCAGCTAGAAATATTCGATTTGAATAAGCAATATATAAATTCTAAGAAAGATGTAATTCAGTATATTGCACCATGAATCTTGCAAGTAAGCCTATAAAGATACTCGTGCATAAGTAAATATAAAAAGATCTCGCTTTTATCTAAGTAATCGTGTGTACTCTAAAATATCCCTGAGCTGTCGAGATAAAAGGAAGAGAAGAGAAATGACGGTAGGAAGTGGGGAAGGGAAGGGTGGTGTGTTGGCGGCGGATTGAATTTTACCGCCAAAAAAGGATTAACGTTTCATCGAAATAACATGGAGACGATGATCGTACTTCATATTCGACAACACAAGTACGTTCAGCTTGGGAAAAAAAAAACCCCGAGAGACAAATCTACGATACATGTCTAATATATATATATATATATATATATATATATATATAT
>NW_011948414.1:17289938-17292889 GCF_000503995.2 Ceratosolen solmsi marchali
TCGGCATTCGTTGCGGGTGCGCTAGAAAAATGAACTCATTATAAAGTAGAGGGAGTTCCAAGTGAACGAGATGCCACGGTGCGTTGCCCTAACTAGGCAGTCGAGGAAACGCGAATAAGTCTCATATGACACTCTCAATCTTAAATCGTTATTGCCAAGGATGTTCTCACGTATTCATAAAGACTGACACACAGATTAGCATCTCTCTCTCTCTCAATCTCAATCTCTCTCTCTCTCTCTCTCTCAATCTCAATCTCTCTCTCACTCTATCTCTCTATCTATCTCTCTATCTCTCTATCTTCTCATTCTATTCTTTACTCTTCCTTTCCACTCCCTCTTTGCATCTCGTCGTTCCTACTCTTTATCGACGGATCACCAACTCGTGTAAGGAAGGAAACATTTTTCTTACTTGGCACTCGAATCAAACTCATGGCTTTATGAACGGTCTCCCTTGAAAATAGTTAGCTCGTTATTCTAATTAACATCAATTTCGATTACCTTTTTCATATATCATGGGTAATCAATGTCTCTCCACTGTATAAGATTGACACAAACGTAACGACCAATTAGAGAATTTTTCAATTTTTCTCCATTCTTGGCGATATAGTGACAATATTAATTAATAACAAGAATTTTCCTAAACTCTCCGCGGAACATTATGTAGAAATACATATAATTTGTAAAATAATATCTCAAATATCATCAATTTCCCTCCAAGTTCAATATCATACAAATACAAAGGATATTGCGTATGATTAACGACGCGATAAAATATTATAAATCAATTAATTATGATATTATTATGGAGTTGCAATTGCGAAGGAAAATTAAAATAATAAATCACATTCTTAGCAATGTGCTTTACCCGTATCATTTAATTAAATATTAATGCATTGATATTTAAAGTGTAATTATTAGCGCGTGGACTATGATATTAATTTTACATTCAATTGTTTCGATTTGAAATGAAAAAAAAATTTTTAATATATATAATTCCTGTATAATTTATTAAAATGAAATCATTTTCAACGTGACTTATACTACTGTTCTCTGCAATAAGCTCGTACTACTTCGATATATCTCAGATTAAAGATTATATTACTTTTTCCATACAAAGACGTAGGCTTAATGAGCCATGGAGATTCTCTGTTCTTCGTCTGTTTTGCCCATTCGCTACACAAATCACTTGATAATAATTTTGCCGATCTTACAGCTCATCGTTAAAATCTCAGAGACTAGTGTTTCTTTCAACGATTTTTCTTCCCTGTACTCTCGTCACTTTTCAGGGCTCCATTGTACATGCGTTAGCGCGAACTTGGCCGTAAGCAACGCCATCGATGTCCTTACATTCCTCATACATGAGGATCATTCGCTCCACATCATCTTTCCTACTCTGCCTGCTCTGTGCGCGTAACGAGTAATCGCACAGAGGACGTAAGTACGATTAGAACGTCAGGAATGCGCTCGGACTTTCATCCACTGATTCGCGTGGGATACTGCAATGCCGTTTCATTATTTCACACCAACCGGAAATTCTTTGGACCGGCGATTGCGAAATTCCTCGAAGTTGATGTATTGCAATGCGTGGTTTGCGCCCACAAGACAGTCGTTTTAACGACAACACTAAGAATTTTCGTTGGTATGACGGATTTGAGGATTCCGCAGATAAGGTGTAACTGATTAAGAATCGGTAAATAAAGCCACGGTATCGATATTCATACTAAGCGTATATTTTATGTTAAAAAATTTAGATTCTTATCACTGGCAACGCATACGTATTCCATCATTATTTAACAACCAATGAGAAATTTTTTTAATATGCACTTGCTTCCATTATTAATGAATTTCCTTTATCAACGTATTGTCAATTGCATTGAACTGCTATATTGCACATTGATATTTGCACGTTCATTAAAAGCTGAAACAGACGTACATTTAATTACAATTGATACGCCCCTTGATAATTTCAATTTCCCACGCATAACGAAAGG
Source organism: Ceratosolen solmsi marchali (assembly GCF_000503995.2). NCBI lineage: Eukaryota > Metazoa > Arthropoda > Insecta > Hymenoptera > Agaonidae > Ceratosolen > Ceratosolen solmsi. Next base: position 17,291,930 of record NW_011948414.1, read on the forward strand.
CTCGTTAATATTGGCATTATCGAATTATGAAAAATAAAGCATCATAATTGACGTATGTATCGTACATGTTACAAAAAGTTACAAGAAACATGTTACGATAAAGAGATTATTCGATTCGGTAACCGTCGAATAAAAAGAAGGATGAAAATTGTGGCGAAAGTAAGACAAGAATGGCCGATTTTTTATGCAACGAATAATGATTGAAAAAATTCATTTTCAAGTAGCGCAAGAAGAGAGAGAGGACGAGAAAATGTGATCTTCAAAATATACAAACGTCATACAGAGTAAGCAGAAAGTACTCCCTTGAAAGGTAATTTACGATACATTGGCCCTCGGTTTCTACAGCGCATCGTTCATGTGTACGTTCGCACGTACAAGCGCAAGTGCATCGGTGCAGCAGTAGCGATGCAGCGGCAGCGCTTGTCCTCCTCCTCCTTCTCCTCCTTTTCCTCCTCCATCTTCTCCATCTTCTCCTCCGCCACCTCATTCTCTCCCTTCTCCCACTCCTCCTCCTCCTCATCCTCCTCCTTCTCATCCTCCTCCTCATCCACCTCCTCCTCCTTCTCCTCGTCCTCCTCCTCCTCATCCTCCTCCTCCTTCTCATCCTCCTCCTCCTCCTCGTCCTCCTCCTCCTCCTCGTCCTCCTCCTCCTCCTCGTCCTCCTCCTCCTCCTCCTCCTCCTCATCCTCATCCTCTTCTTCTTCTTCTGCTTCTTCTTCTGCTTCTGCTTTTCTTTTCGCTTCTCTTTCAAGTGTACATACGAAGGCGTACGATGGACGAGGAGAGGGCCGAGGGAGAGGGGAAATGCTCGCGAGTTGAATCTCATTTCAAGGACCAACGCAACGTGAATTGAATGCCAGCCGAGCGCATCCTCGTCGCGGATCCCTCACTCTCTCTCTCTCTCTCTCTCTCTCTCTCTATCTATCTCTCTCTCACTCCCTCTCTCTCTCTCTCTCTCTC
>NW_011948414.1:17292899-17336669 GCF_000503995.2 Ceratosolen solmsi marchali
TCTCTCTCTCTCTCTCTCTCACTCACTCACTCACTCTCTCACTCACTCTCTCGCTCATTGCTGACTCTTGCTCACGCGCGCCGCGAACCGGATAAATGATGGGAATTACCATATTCATTGCGTTGTTGCGTAGCCGCGTCGTTGCAGGCAAGCCGACGGCCGTATTTGGAGAGCGCGGGCAGATGCTAATATTGAGCCGCGAGGGAGATGGATTGCCGTAGTGCCACGGGAGCACCTAATGCGCGCGACGCCAGTTTGCCTGTCGTCCTGCTCGAGGATCGCTTTTGTACGCGCGCCCGTAAGAGCAGATGCCAGCCTTGGCATTATCACTGTGACTGCGAAACAAGACTTTTTTATTTGTTCACATTAGCTGCCAATGTTTAGCTAATGCGACGCGTACACCTTACATTTTTCACAGACTCGTCTTTACATACACACATACATATATATATATATATATATATATATATATATATGCTTTTTTAGAAACTTGAGTATTTGTCACCATAATGAGGTACTCTTGCTTATTCGAAATAATCATCGATAAGCGTCATTGACGTTCTATTTATTGCGTTCTTAATTTATTACACATTGTATTGCTTTGGAAGTACATTTTTCGATTCGCTTGATAAGGTGCTTCTAGGAGATTCCGAGGTCGGAGATTATTGAGAGATTAGTGAAAATTTCTATGGAGACAGAAGGTGGTATCGCGCGACGAGCAAATACGCAGATATTATAGGCTCGATAAATCGTGGAAGTTGATGTGTGACTCGAATAATGAATTGGTGAGTGAGAAACGATCTCGTGTTTGCGATAAGGTGGCATGATAATGTAACCGATAGATCCTATTTGCGTCTACCGATAGTTTAAAATGGCAATGAATGAGGTTGTGGGCGGAAACGTTTGTTCACCGAGCGATTGTACGTAACATTAGTTTGGCAGCGCGATAAAATGAGCAATTTTCGTTAATTAAAAGTATCAAACGTTCACGAAGACACTTGGCCTCCCATGTTATAAAATACTTCTTGTTTAAAGATCTGTGTCGTCGGTGACACGAATATAATCATGTCTTTCCACTCGTTGTATAAAAATTTAATTGAGCATCTGATAAATATGACACGCACACGCGCACGCCCGCGCGCGCGCATGTAGAATAGTACAGCCCGTAAGCCGGGACCATAAATTAACTTATAAATACGAAACTGGATCGCGGTAACAAATAAAAAATAAAAAGAAAAAAATAAAAAAAAAAAGAAAAAAAAAATAATGTGCGAGCGAGATAGCCGGTGCGTTGAAAATTACTCATAAATCGTATCGAAGAAGAGAGTAGAAGAAGCAAGCGGATCAAGATAAGAGCAAATACACACTGGAAGGCGGAAGAGTAAGGGGTCGGTGGACGAGTGGGAGGAGGTGGTGTAGGAGGAGGTGAAGGAGGAGGCGAAGGAGGATAGAGAAGGCGCAATTACGGGAGAGGGGCGCGCGGCTTTAGCGGGATGATCAAGCGCGCTACGTGTCATTAGCGACTAGTCACCACGGGATTAACGAATATGCCGGCACGTATGTGCCAATATCGGTTTTGTTATGAGAGGGGCATTTCCTTTCCGACGCGCCAAGGCCGTTGGATTTTTCTCACAGTGGAGCGCTCCTCGGCGCTCGAATTAAAAAGGAATACTCGTTGCGTATTCTTAACGGCAATTATCCGTAAGTATGTGCGCGAATGGATACGTAGTGGATACGTAATGGGTACGTGTAGCGGGTACGTAGTGGGTAGGAGACAGACGGATGAATATCGCAATGCGATTGTCGACTCTGCAAACTTGTCCTAATTCTGCTCGTTCATGGGAGCTAATTATTCTGCCTCGCGCAAAGAAAGAGCGCGACCATATACTTTGATAAGGGAGTCTCGCATCGTAAACGATTTTTAATGCTCCTTAAGTGCGCATGATAAAGCGTGCTCTACCTTGCCTACGAGATTCACTTAAACCATCGTAGCTCGCTATTTTCAGTTACTCGTCGCACGTAAAAGGACAGACTGTCGCGAGAGTCATTTGATCCGAATGAAATTGTTAAAAAAAAAGGAAAATAATACTGAGTGATAAAAATATCTCTGATGTGTATCATCGAAGGATATCGCTGCGTAATTTAGATTATATTTAATTTGAAAAAGTATGTTTATTCCATGGACAGCGTTCGGTCAACAATCAAGTTCATATAATTATACTTCTTTTTAACTTTTTTCCCTTTTTTTTTTATCCATTAGGATTTTTTTTTTTTTTTTTTTTTTTTTTTTTTTTTTTTATAAATACTTTTTCCATGCAATTTTTCTTTTATTCCCTCTCCCCCGCCCCTCATTTCATCGAGCGTGCGAACGATATTTGATGTATAATCTTAATTATGGAATTTTGTAAATCTTAAGTTTTGAACAAAAGGGTTCACTTCGTTGCTTATGTTGGCTTAAACAAAAAGAATAGAAGATTTGTGCTTTTTCAAGCACACAAGACGCCCTTTATTATCATTTTCATTGACATTTACAGTTACAATTCTCATCTCAATAAACACGAATAATTAAGAATGTGTTTATTTGCAATAAGCGAGAGTAAGTTTGTTTTTCTTATTTTTTTTTTGTTTTTTTTTTTTTTGTTTTCTCATTGAAATTTAATACAGAATACCTCTTGCGTATTAAATACGGCGGAATATTCGTCTGACTTTTTACTAGAATATTTATTTTGAAAAATTTTATCAAGTTTTTAAGTGTCGGTTAGTAACTCATATATCTATGCATACTACTTCTCAAGTATTAGATTTATCATTATTAAATAGCTTTTGTCGTATTAGGAATATTTGTTCGTTATAATTTGATATTGAAACTTACGATGTTGTTTAAATAAGAAAGAAATTTGACATTCAAGAATTTCTTAGGTAACCAAATTTCTAAGGTGTTTGTATGTTTCTCCACTTTCTTATCAACATATTTTCAAAACATTAAACTTGTGCAGATAATTCATAAACTGCACGATGTATACATAAATATTTATTAAAATTTTAATTACTTAAAGTTCGTAGAAAATTAACGTAATTTTACATGTACTTTGCGATTAATAAAATTCTGTACACGAAGGTGAAATTTATATTGTAATGTACAATACGTATAATACGTATTGATTCTTAGAATTTTACTTGGATAAGCTTAAGTATGACTAATATTTTTCTAAGTACTTATGCGATTAGCTCGAGAGCGTCTTTTTTTTTTTTTATTTTAAATGCCATTCGAAAGTATCTTCTACATGTGGATGCATCGAATAAATATGCAAAATAATTTAGTAAACGACGATACGATTCTTGATTAATTAATATAAAGAAAAGATGATATTCCCTTGAACATATTTACTTGAAGGATTGTAAATAAATTATTGTTATATTTAATAATTTCAATTTTAATATTTTATATTTTCTTATCATTTTATTTAATAAAACTCTCCTTTTAAATTCAATTATCATATGAATATATGTGTATTATCTATTTATATTTATATATTAATACGAAATACTTGGAAAATAATTCATTAATTGATTTGAATTTATATTCCGAAACATTGAAGCTATGAAATTTGAAGGAGTTCGAGTTTTGAAAGTATTTTATCAGTATCACTAAATCATGACAATTATTTTAATTAGTAATTAATTTATTTTACTCATACTGAGCGAATACTTAAATTTACTTTAAATTCCATAAAATTGACAAATGATATTTTTAATTATGCACTTATGCGCTTATACAGAAAATAAAAATACTTACTGTGATTTTTATATATGACTTAGTTCTCAATATCAACACCTTTTATATTTCTCTTATAATCGTTGCTGTAGAGTTGGCTTTATCGTTTCATATATTCACGCTGTACGATGGTATTTCAAATGGATGCCCATAGATGTCTTAATTGCATTATTTATATAATTGTCAGATTGAGTATACATTTAATTCTTTTTTTTTTTGTACAAAGTTAGATATAAGGAAGCGTAAATGAAGGTAAACCAATATATAAATTCAAATATATATATGCATGTAAAGACACACAGAGGGTGGATGAGAGAGAGAGAGAGAGAGAGGGGGGGGCGGGTGGAGGGTTCGGGTGGCTCAAACAACCTAGTCGTCATTTATAAACAGGTGGATGAAAGAAGTGCTGCGCCGTCTGTCCAACGGAATGAAAGGTGAATAGAAGCGATAAGAATCATTGGCAGGGTTGTAATGCTTCGACACGTGGCCCCGGACTTACAACAACCCTTTTCTTTTTCTCCTGAATGTTTGAGAGGCGCGAGGAATACGTGGAGAAAGTCGGTCGCGTGTCGTTTAGCCGTAGCGGTGCTTTGTCGTTCGTGTGTGAATGCACACGTGGGACTCAACTTGGGATATTCTCGTTATTCGAAACCTAAAAAAGTGATCTTGAGAACATGAAACGCTGGGGTGAGGCTATTGTCAGTGAAATAATATTTAAAGTTTGATGTTTAAATTAATGAAAGTCTTATTAATGTTGAGTGTATTAATGAAATTATTATTATTGTATGGTAATGAATGATTTGTGTATGCTGGGTGGATTGTAAATCAATATGTTATAATTCTTAAACAATTAAAATGAAAGTTCTATATATTAAATTATGATTATTATAATGCAAGAAAAATTGGAATAGTACGAATAATTGTACGGACGGATTGTTTTAAAATTTAATTGGAGTGAGGTTAATGCACCCAAGCATTAATAGTTGAAGAGTGAAAATTTAGATTGAAAAAATTGGAGAATTTGTTGGATGTGAATTGTAATATACTTATCAGATAGAATTAGTTGCTTTTACATATTGAAAAATAATATATAACGAAATCCTGAATACAATGATTGAATTCAATTTTGCCACTATTATTTCGAACGTTTAGTAATAACGACGCTATAATGTACAATAAAATAATTATAATTCTGAGGAGGTACTGTGAAAAATGCAGAGGAGGAATAGGGATTGACGGGAGGAGGGATAGATAGGTCGTAAGTGTTACGAGAACGAAAAGGGTTGTAACGCCTGGGTTTTTACTACCTGATCGAACGAGTCTTAGTCACCGAAAGCGAATCTTACGTAATACGAGGTGTCGGGTTCCGAAGATAAGCGAGAAATTAAGAGAGAATAAGACGCACTGCTTGAGCCACCGTCGTTAACCCTTCCTTCCAAAAGCTCCTCGCTTTCTTCTTTTATTGGAAAATTTTTCAGGTCCAGCTTGACCTAACCAAGCTAAGATTAATCTGTCGGCTTTACTTGCCGATGTAACCATATCGCAAATACAAGTAACCGAAGCTACCGTTTCCGTTCTGCAGCTCCATGACGCATCTTCTTTTATTTCCGATTCTCGCGCTTTTCTTATCCCGCTTAGCTCTTATCTACCTATCTTCGCTTCCTTTGGACTTTCTCTGACCTTGCCGAATACATCAAGTCTTATATCTTTTGAAAAGAGCGCGCATTACACTTATGTCACGATAAATTTTAATCCAATGTCCTATAAATTGTATTGCTGAAATTTTATATAAATCTTTGCTTTATTCAAATTTACTTCATATTGAATTAAATTTAAATGACTGAAAATCGAATGGATGAGTGTTCAAAATAGATGGCAACAATTAATAATAGTTTTAATTAATAACAATTACCTATTAATAACAATATCATTGTTGTTATTAATATTATTATTTATAAATTATAATTAAAATAAAAATATTTAACAAACTATCATAAATTTAATACTTTTTTTTTTATTAATTAGTTAAAAACTCATCCATAAAATTTCCAAGCCGTAAAAAACTTGAACTTGATGATTAAAATTATTTAAAAATACTTAAGGCATAATTAGTGACTTTATAATTTACTATATAAAAAATATTATAAATTAATAATTAAAGTTATTACATTATAAGCGATTTAAACTTTGTCGAATTTGTCCCTTCTTTTCTCGATTGTTTTGCTAAAAAAACTTAAATAGAAAAGAAAGAGAAAAATGATCGGATGGATATAAAAACAAAATTATTTAAAACGATATTCATCGCTTTCCAATTTTTTTTTTTTTTTATTTTTTTGATATTTCTATTTTACAACTGTGACGAACTATTATTTTTCAAGCGCACATCGATTGTTCATAACACTCGGCTCGGTTTTTGCATTACATAACAGCTTATTTCCATAGTACATGAAAAATGCATTCGAAGCAACTGGAGCAAAAAGGGAAGGATCTCTTGGCATATATTTTTTCTTCCGTATCTGAGAGAGATCCGTGTGTGAGAGAGAGGTAGAGAGGCGGAGAGGTGGGGTGGGGGATGTGGAGATAGTGATAAATAAAGGGAGAGAGGGGGAGAGAGAGAGAGAGAGAGAGAGAGAGATAGAGAGAGAGAGAGCGATCTTCCGTCAAAGTAAAAGTGATAGGCGGTCGGCAACTGCGACTGCAATCCCTTGCTTATACCACCGGCAAATGCGAGTGAGAAGAGAGAAAGAGAGAGAGTGGAAGCATCGGAACAGGTTGTGCGGGAGTTCCTACCGTACTCGAGCGACCGAAAAGAGCATCGGCCGGGACCCTAACACGAAGAAACCGATTGCGTCACCTAATCTCGATTACGCGCTCGTGGAGGGTCAAGACAAAGAGGCGTTGCACTTCCGACTTTACTCATTATTCACGACCTTTCACTGGCTTCTTCAGGCAATTCTGCATATAAATATGTATATATATATATATATATATATATATATATATATATATATATATACGTACACGCACGCGCGCGCACACACATATACGTGTAGTTGTAATTTGGCAGAATATGAATACATTAGTGCAATAGTCGGCGAGTTGGTAGAACAGTTAACGGAAGCACGTACAGGTGTCGTGAGGTTTGCTCGCGATGCTTGCGTACGACGCTTAAGTTAATCTTATCTGCTGATCTCGGTATTACTTAATATCACGCTTAAAATTTTGTTTAATTTGAGCTATATTTAAATTAAAACAAAATTTTATTTTTAATTAGAAGCGCTGTGAAAATGAAATTTTTTATGTTCGACCTGCGAGTACTGCAGGATGATTCGTATGTTTCATGTTAAAATTAAAGAAGTAAAAAAGGTATCATAGTTACGGGTATGCAGATAATGTGTAGTTTCTATTTTTAAAAATATTCGTCAGTTATAATGTATACGCATGCTAAACAATTATTTGTAAGTAAACTTGAGCATTGATAATATATTATCGTCGAAAATAAGATTTTATTTTATTAACTCTTCCAACAACCATGTTTGCATATCTATGTATATCATCGATAATTCGGTAAAAATGTCGGTTATCTAGAAAGTTACAAATAATTGTCTCTATAATACTAACGGCTTATAACATATAGTAATTAATAAATAATTTGTATCTTAATAATGGAAAATATTATTCGTTAGCATTGAATGTTTTTTTGTTTTTTTGTTTTTGTTTTGTACCATCAGAGTATATTGTGGGATATATACAATTATGGAAATACATTACTTTCTAAATCTTCATCGGTACATATTATATTTTCATAGTCTAAACAAGATAATCACTTTAATGGAGTAGCTTAATTCAATTATTGTAAGTAACTGAACTATAATTACAGTAAAACTCCATTCTATTAAAATTAAAATAATATCACTTTTTTTTTTTTTTATGGTTCGTAATCTTTCTACATTATGAATTTGTCTCACAAATCGTATATGAAGAGCAATAAAATCATACAACGATGAATGCTTTAGTACTATTTAACATTTACAATAACATAAATTCAAAGACTCTTGAATATATTTGACGAATCTCGTGACAATTGGAGTATAAATTCCAACATTCCCTACATCCCATTATAATGATAAGAATGAATTTCTTTAATCGATGACACTATAAATGAAAGCGGAGTAGCGAAAGGGGGGAAAAAAATTTTTTTGGAGCACATGCGAAGTCGCCGACAAAGTTTCTGCACAGCGCAAACAAGCCATCGACTCGTCGAATCGAGTTCTCATATACGCATCTGTTATTTGCCGAGTGACAGCCTCGTAATATCGCGATAATGAATCGCGCCACGATATCAACTGCCTCGCGTATGTATGCGCGATTGCAATCAACTCCTCTTCATATTCTCTCTCTCACTTCTCTCACTTCTCTCACTTTTCTCACTTCTCTCTCCCCCTCCTTCTCTCTCCATCACCCTCTCACTATCTCTCCCATCCCCCCCCCCCTCTCTCTCTCTCTCTCTCTCTCTCTCTAACTCTAACTCTAACTCTAACTCTAACTCTAACTCTCTATCAGTCAACATCTATCGGAAGATGCACGAGTATTAACATTTCGCGCGTTTCTTCCATTTGCATCGAATTTATGTCGACGAGGTTGACACGTCGCTTCCGGTCGCGTCTTCGCGACTGCGCGACCTTTATCTCTGGCCGAGCTAGCCAAGCCTTGGTTTTTCGAGTGACGTGTGCACGTATACGATCGCGAGTAGATAAAATACGGGTACATCGAGCAAAGTCGAAAGCCTGCCGAGAGCATTTTTATTTGCTACGCATGTCGCTCGCTTCCCTCAATTTTTTTTGAGCTGCGTAAGGTGCCTGTCAAACTCTGAACATGATATTCTCGGAATTTGAAATAGGAGAAAATTTAGTTTAGTATCAGCCTGCAATCGCAAATCCGATTTTACTGATAAAAAGCTGAGATACTCGAAATTCATATGGACGATTATTTAATACTGACAATAAGATACTGACGATAAGTAACATGCATTTAGAAAGATGGATCGAGAGTAAAATTCTGAATTTAATATTTAAAATCTCTGATAAGCTAATGCTCGATATTTAGAAACTATAATGTTGTGAAATATAGTATCGGGTAAGTAAAAAAATGTATTACGTTAAACTCAATAGTATAAGAAAACTCGATTTAGTTCACGTATAGAAGCGAAATTAGAAAAAAGTAAACGAACGAAGGTTATGATTTTGTTAGTGTAATAGAATAAGAGTGTTATTAATAATATTATTTACCTTAGTAGATATTAGTCGAGAGTGAGCAATTTATCAAAATAAAGTTCGAATGACTTGAAGTATTTTAATATTCCGTATCCAATGCATTAAAGCGTAATAGACGATGTTGAACGTAAATATCCATTAGCTTCGATTCCTTTCAGAATTTTCATTTTCATCTATAAATTAGGTAGATAAAGGATGCGGATCGAAATAAAATTGTTTACGATTGGAGCTTAAGCAAAAGTGAAAAATTTCCGCGATTTCGAGCGGGAAATCGATCTCGGTGCGTTTCGCTTTTTACGAGCTCTCATCAACAAATACTATCGGAAGAACAGAAAGTTTGCGCGGATGTCGCGAGCGAGACGAGCGGATCAACGACGTCATTGCTCAGTACTTTCACGAATTGAAATACTATCTAATTTCCTGCATGCGGAAGAAACGCCGAGAATAGGATGAGACAGAGAGTGAGTGAGTGAGCGAGAGAGAGAGAGAGAGAGAGAGAGAGACAAAAATTGTTTTTTAAACATTTTTGTTCTGATTCTTGGCATCAAAATGAAAAGAAAATTGTGCATTAAGCGAATGATTCCCACTTTAAATGTACAAAAAGAGAAAAGGACTTGGGGTCAACGAACCATTTTTCGAAGAAGTTGAACCAAACCACGTGTTGATGCTTCAAATCTTTACTTTGTAAATCAATCTAAAATTGATTATTTTTCATTTTTCGCACGTATAATGAAACTTAATGAATCATAAATCTAAAGCACGATAGACATGATCTCTAAGAAATAAAAAAAAAAAAAAACGACGATTATCACGATTTATTTGGAAGATGTGAAGCTCGATGAAGTTTATCTGATAATATCAAAATCTTATACATATTTTTGTTTATGTTACTACCTGAATAAAGACGTATGAAAAAAAATGTTATGAGTGACTTAAGTAAATGCGAGGAAGTGTGTATGCAATAAATCGTTCGAAAAACATTTGAATTTTTTTCATAGATTCGTAGAGGTAAATATGAAAATTCATAATGTTCAAATCAGTTTTAATAAATAAAAAAAAAAAAAAAAAAAAAAAAAAAAAAAATCTTTGCCTTAAGGACACTATTACCGAGTGACTTATTTATCTATAAATTATTTAATTTGTTTTTGTAAATTATTTATCTTAACGCACGCTATTTTAATCCTGGAATTTTATAGTACGAACACAACAATTTTTATTATAAATCTATACGAATCTCGAATAGAGAAACAAATTTCAATAACAACACTAATGATATTGTTATTACTTTATTATATAATAGAACTGTTAATGAAATATTAAATAATAAATTTTTTTAATTGATTTGAAGTAAACAAAAATATATATAACAGCCACGTTATAAACAAACATAATTTTTTTTTCAATAAACCTCTTGAATTGACTATAATGATTAAATGTACAGTAAATAATAATAAAAAAAAAATTAATATTATACTAATAATCAACAATTGTATTAGAGATTATGAATTATTGAAATTTTTTCTAATGATTCATTTCAAGTATGTTATCAATGGCACAGTTATCAATAGAGAATTCTAATAAAACTATTTGCATATTTCATTAATTAAAAACGATTTATATTAGTAATTTTAATTTGTAAATTGACTATATGTATATATAATTTAATAAATTGATGCTACTTAGACAATTTATGTAGTTGTACTGAAATTCAGATAACAGGAACTTTCATCAAGGCGGCTTTATAAATACAAAGTCAATCTCAACAAAAATACTGCACGAATGATTCCTTTTTTTTTTCAATTTAAATACTTCATGTTTTTTAAGACAAGTTTTTTTTTTAGCAGCGAATTTATAAAAAGACACATTGTTAGATTGCATTGTAATGATAAGGGAATAAATAAGTGATTAAAAGTCTTGAGCTTAGATCTAAAAATTACGCGTTAAATATATTCGACTTCGTGATCTTTCTCTTCGTCTCACATATAATTTAGGCTTTTCCTTATCATAGTTTCAAATTGTATACAGATTAAAGCATTACTAAAGCTGATACGCGCTCTTAAAAAACTATTACATTTAATGAATAGATAACGTTTTTTATTTTTTTTTTTTTTTTTTTTTTTTTTTTTTTTTTTTCCAGGCTATGCCTACTCTAAGTGCTTTCGTATAAATTGACAATTTATTTAACGAAAGGGTCGATATTAGATTATTGCCATATTTATCGGAATATAAAACTTTCCAGTTTTAGAATAATAACTTAATCCATGATTGTTCTATCTATGATAATCTTGTATTGTTTATCATATGTTATATTGACAAAATTCCATTATCTTTATCAGCACATTACCTATTGATGACAAAAATTGGCCTATAATTACATACAGTTTGAACATATATCTCCTCGCATATTAAATATAACATGAAAGTAATAATGTCAATGTGATAAAATTATACGCAAATTGAGGATTTTACTGGTATTTGGCATTTATATTTGTGTACTTATATTTGTTTATGTTTTGTTTGTTTGTTTGTTTTTTTTTTTCGAATTCTCTAAATAGTGGCTCTGATAAGACTCTCCGCCGTGCCTGCAACAATAACTTTTCGAACGAGATATGCAAAGTTAGGCAATTTACTAGTGCTCGCAACAATTGCACGTCAGTTCGGCCATCGGCGAGTAATTTCTTTTCCGGACGACATAGTAGTTTTCGAAATAATGCGTAGGAAGTTCGCGTGGATAAAGCATTACGCGCACGGACCCGCCAGCCCAACCTCGTGGCGACAAACGACGAAATGTCGCTGACAATAAGCACGCAAGTCCTGACCCTCGCGCGGAGTGGGCCATAAGGCAATTTACCTAAAATGCGGCTGGGGCACGTCGTTCGCACACCCTGGAGGCGCCGGGGGTTGAGGAAATGTATTCACGATTCCGGCTGCGCGGCGTTCGAGTGCTGCTCGCGCACAAATAATATCCTGGGCTTAATCGCAGTAATAACAGAGCGGACCCCGACGAAGGACGTCGTAAGTCGTAGGCTAGTGGCTTCGGCGCGAAAAGCGAAAGCAGGGATCGCGATTTCGACTGTGCGAAAGTGCGGACTGACCGACTAATAGCCATCATTATCATTATCATTATCATTAACATTATCATCATGATGGTCGTCGTTGTCGTGGTTGTCGTGGTTGTCGTGGTTGTCGTGGTTGTCGTGGTTGTCGTGGTTGTCGTCGTTGTCGTCGTCGTCGTCGTCGTCGTCGTCGTCGTCATTGTCATTGTCATTTATCGTTCATTATCGTACAATTTATTTATTATTTACGGTCGCGTTGTTTATTCGTTATAGACCGTTGATTATTTATCGTATATTACTACACGAGCGCACGCTGGTAGCCATCGTCTTTTCCATGTTTCCTCACTATTAATTTCGACTAGGAATAGCGGATCGGTGGCCGCGTACACGTGTCGTCTCCGCTGAATTCGGATTATTGCGACAAGTCGTCACGAGATTGGTCACGAACCGACTTATCGCGCAAGTAGCGAACTTAAACTGAAATCTATCGTAATTAATTGAATAATTATTTTTGATTTCTCTTGTGATAATTACACGCCATAATGTTCTATTAATCGTGATAATAATAATACGCCGTAATGCGTCTTACGTTGGGAAGCATTGGACATTATAAAATTCTTTTGAGCAAAATAAACTGTGATGTTTGCTAGGGTGTAAATGTTGGTGTACTTACTTGCCTATTGTAATGATAAACGCAAAAAAAAACTAAAAAAAAAAAAAAAAAAAAAAAAAAAAAATTTTTTTATATCAGTTGAATCGATTCGTAAGACCTAATCAATGTTCCAATAATTTCTGGCTTCGATATACAAAAAGCATATAAAATCTAAGTAGTATTATAAGCGCATCTAATTAGTTGCATAATAAGCCCTTATTCATATTATTAAACCATTACCATATTTCACGTGAAATTGCTTACATAAGAGTTTCGCTAGAATTTCTCTTATAAATTTCGCTTATGAAGAAAAACTATGGATATCGAGAATTTTTTTGCATCCCATTCAATTTGATTCAATGCAAATATTTCAAACGATGAGATAATATGGAATAAGGTATTTAATCCGTTAACATCACAATTCTTTGTTTATTCTCTTGAAATGATCTGAAATAGACTCTTTGGAGGATAAATCTTTTTCCAACGACAAAGAATTGTGCACAATTGGATTCGCTGAGATTTACGAGAGTTTAGGGGAAGTTGGCGACGACAAGGCTTCGTTTTCGGATTGATTAAGTCATTCGTTAGATAGTGACGATCGCTATAATCGGACGGTCGTCAGAAAAGAATATTGGGACCAGGTGTCGCTGATTATTTCTCCAAACATGCACGGGAATAATAAAATTATCATTAAGATGGAAAGCCTACGAATTACATAAATTATTATATTTATAGGGGAAAAAGTTGGATAAGAGCTTTGATGTAAAAATTAGCGATACGTGATGTGGCTTTTGAAACGAAATATCGGCATTATCGCAAGCTGAATACAATTAGGGCTAAATTTTCTGAATTTTTTGCGCCCACTCGATTGGATAGCAATGAAATTATCATTACACGGTTTAATCATCGTTTCACAGCTAATAAAATTTTACAATTATGTTAAAAGATAAAAAGATACCGAGTGCTTATCTATTATAAAAATTTGAGATAACTACTTTCAATGCTCAAAAGCGATAAAATCAATAATGCGTTTCTAATGATTTCTTGTATTAATGATAATGTCGCGGCATTATATTAGCTTGTAGCTATTTTTAATTCTGTAATACGAAAATCTGTGGACGAATCTACATCTACATGCAAATATTGACTTGGGTATTATTAAATATTTTAAAAGTACTCGAAATATATTATTAGAAAGCATAATGTTGTATGCGCGCCACCTTTGTGCGCATAATAGCGAGAAACAATAAATGACCGTAAGCATGAAATTTAATTTATATAAGCATTTATAAATAGCTGGCGTGCTTACGCACATTGAAATAAGATAATTTATTAATCAACGTCCTTTAATATCGTTATCAAATTCATACACCTTGTATACAATTATGCAAATGCGAATGGTTTTCTTTTTTTTTCTTTTTTTTTTCTTTTTTTTTTTTATGTTTTTTAAATAGGTATTATTAGATTCGATGAATAGGTCGTTTAAAAACAGCTTTGGTATCGTTTAGGGGGTTTGTTGACAAAAGGTGTGGAGCTTTTTTTAATGGTCCGGTATTAATCAACAAGATCGTGGATTTTTGGATCGGTTTGTGCTATGAATTTTGTAGCCTTTATATTGTCGTAAATCTTTGAAATCTTTCGTATAAAATCGCAGCAATGCCGTATTGTATACGACTAGAGTAGAGGTTCTTTTAGAAAAAAGGGAAATTCACTGCCGACTGGTTTGAGTAAACATTGTCACATGATTACCGATCAGGTTAGTCTTGTATGATCACAAAGCGATACATAATAATACGAGATACACAATAACACGTTACCTAGAATATGGGCCCCCGGACTATTAAAAGAAAAACATCTGACAGTTGCCAAAATGACAAATAATGATATTGGAGATATTGGATAACTTATTAACTAATTGTATTCGGCGAATCGCAACTTACCTATTATTTATCATTTACGAATTTAAATGTCGTTCAAGCATCCTCTAATTATCGACAAACAATAATGCGTATGTGCGCGCGCGCGCTTGCTTGCTTGCTTGTGTCTCGTGTGTCGCGCGTGTCATGTAATCGCAAGCGCATATAAATCGTCGATAAAATAACGTGGAAAAAAGGGTTGTAAAACTTATGATTTTTATAATTAATGTTTTCTACTATTAACGGTCAAGTTGTTCCAAACGGCAAATATAAAACAAATATCCTCCAATCTAAAATAGAAACGGCTGCTCTAAAGTTTCTATCCAATGAATGTTCACGTTTGAATCTGCATCACAGCAGTGTGGTAGTGACTTTGTCAACTCATTAAATTACATTATTTACCTGCGGCATCAACTATTTTAGCCATCGGCAAATGACTTTTATAATACTTTGACAAATCTGCCGCACGAATAATAATGATCGACTATTAATAATAATCGCACGGGCAAATGCCTATTAATTATCGTTCGATGAAACGCGATTTTTAAATAATAAGCCTATAAATAATAGGATGCGCGCACATAATCATATACGACTCATACTCGACTCATTGTCCTCGATAATTCACGCGTGTATCAAGTACTGTGGAGTATATAAAAAGTTTATTCAAGTTTACTCACCGTTCTCGAGTCCTCGAAGAGGACCGCTGGGACTGCCACCGGTGGAGACGCCTTCGTCCTCACTGCCGCTGGAACTTCCCTCGCTGGGGCTATAACTCCTTCTGTTGCCTGCCACCTTGGCTATTTTAGCCAGCACACTGTTCGCGCCATTATTATTATCTTGTTGATGGGCTCGGGCCTGGAGCCTTTCTTGCACGGTTTTGGCCCTGGCTTGGAGCCTCTGCTGCTGGAGCGAGCCGACGGAGAAGTCGAGCGGCTGATCGATATCCGACTGACTTGAGCTTTGCTGCTGAGTCACCGCGACTGTTTGCTGCTGCTGCTGCTGCTGCTGCTGCTGCTGCTGTTGCGGCTGCTGCTGCTGTTGCGGCTGCTGCTGTTGCTGCTGTTGCTGTTGTTGCTGTTGTTGCTGTTGCTGCTGTTGCTGCTGTTGCTGCCTCTGCAATCGGCACAAGGAACTGGATAGACTCTGAGCGGCCGTCTGTCCAATCGCGTTCGGAAGCACTATCGAAGTTATTTGTTGCTGGTCCGATTGCTGATTGATAGCGCCGGTTGACGGACTCCACCACTGATGCCCTCCACCTTGAATCGATCTCCAAACCTCGATGGTGTTATTGTTCGTAGGGCTCGTTTGCTTTTGTTTTTGGAATACGTGCTGTTGCTGTTGCTGCTGCGTCTGCTGATGTGGCTGTTGCTGCTGCTGCTGCTGCTGCTGCTGCTGCTGCTGCTGCTGCTGCTGCTGCTGCTGCTGCTGCTGCTGCTGCTGCTGCTGCTGCTGCTGCTGCTGCTGCTGCTGCTGCTGCTGCTGCTGCTGCTGCTGCTGCTGCTGCTGCTGCTGTTGATGGTGGTGGTGATGATGGTGATGGTGCTGTTGCTGCTGTTGCTGCTGCTGCTGTTGTTGCTGTTGTTGATGCTGCTGTTGCTGTTGCTGCTGATGAGCGGCCATTGCCTCGGCGAGATTGTTGCTGCTCGCAAGGAGATGCATGCTCGGTGTTTGCGTCATCGACGCTGTCAGGGCGAACGGTAGCGGCGGAGGCGATGGACTAGGGTCCGAGAGTCTACGCTGGACACGTCGCTGCTGATGATGTGTTGTCGCACCGCTGAGCGCCGGTTGGGCTCGATGGATTCCAAACTGACTGGACGAGGTAACGTGCTGGCTCTGAGAATTCGGAACCAAGGGCACGATCAAGGGAGGCGGTGGACACTGGCGGACGGTACGCGCGGCTTCCGCGACCCAGCGGCGCACCGCCTCGCTATCAAGGCCCGCCAACCCTGCGGTCTTCGTCTTGGCTGCTGTGACTGCCGCCAAACCGAGCTGGTGATGCTGCTGCAGGAGATGCTGATGATGTTGGTGGAGTTGGTGCTGCTGCTGTTGCTGCTGCTGATGTAGTTGCTGTTGCTGCGGCTGTTGCTGTGATTCTTGCTGATGCTGATGTTGTTGTTGTTGTTGCTGTTGCTGTTGCTGCTGTTGCTATTGCTGCTGCTGCTGCTGCTGCTGCTGCTGATGATGCTGCTGATGCTGATGCTGATGCTGATGCTGATGCTGATGCTGATGATGAAGGTGCCTGTGGTGCTCTAGGAGCGCCAGGCCGCCCTTCTCGTTCAGCGAGCCGGGCAACGCCAGCACCCCGGTGCCCGCCACCGCGGCGACTTTGGTTACCGTTGGGCCGCCGCTACCCCCGAAGACGCCCAACGCCGCGAAATCCAACGTGACTGGGCTACGGAGAGCGCGAGGTCGCCCCGGACTCCTCGGTACGCTCCTGGCTCGGCGTCGCTTCGGGCTCGTCTCCTGGATGGTCGATGATCACCTCTTGACCGCGCGAGTCTCGGCCGAAGCACTGGGCTCACCCCGCGTCACCTCGCGCTCATAAGTGTCACAGGTCGGTAATACGTAATCCGCGAGCTCGTTGTCCTGAGGTCCTGCGCCGCGACGAGGCAGTCGGCATCACTGCAGGCGCGCTCACGGACACGAGGGTAGCCGTTCGCCAGCGAGAACCAGCGTCCCGCGCACTTGCGTGGCGCGTTCACCAGTCTAGGCTCGAGTGTCCCGCGCACCTGTCGCCATCCATGCCCGTGTGTGCCACGGCCTCGGGATTCCCCCTCGGCTGTCGATCACGCGCACTTGCACACTCGTAGGCTCTCCGGTTCCCGTTCGGGAGGCCAATGTCACTTTCAGTATCAATGAACGCCGGAGTTAGCAGCCTCGCTGTCAACGGCACAATACCCCTCGCGCTCCTTCGGCCGTTCAGGGCGCATACGGGACGGTACGGGAACGAGGCTCGGCACTGCGTGTCCGCGTCGCGCAACGCGTTTCTTCGAGCACGTCGGGGATGGTCCGCTTGTATCGTTAACGGAAGTGCGAATGGGAGAGAGCAACAACGACGAGCACGGGGTGACGACGACGGCGGCGGCGGCGACGGCGGCGGCGACGGCAAAGGCGGTTAGTAGATGCTGTCGCGTGCATGTGTGCAGCTACACTAGAGGCACTAAGCCGGCCGAGGCGCACACGGACGTCGGCAGCTCGAGCTCAGCTCTCACTCTCTTGCTCGTGCGCGCTCTCTCTCTCTCTCTCTCTCTCTCTCTCTCTCTCTCTTACACGGTGTATGGCCGAGGTGGGGGAGTCGAGACGGCACGGCACGGGCGCGCGAGCGCGCGCGCGCGGTTGCGCGACAGAGAGGGAAGCGGTCGCACTATCGAACTGCCCTGGTGGGAAAGAGAAGGGAGCCTAGTGCGGGTCGCCGCTATCGAAGGTAGCGAGAGAGAGAGAGAGAGAGAGAGAGAGAGAGAGAGAGAGAGAAAGACAGCGAACGAGCCGGTGGACTCGGCGGCGCGACGAGGGCACCCGCGCGCATTCTGCCTTGTGTCGCTCTGGTGGGGGTAGAGCGCGTGCGTCGGTGGGGAAGTGCGGGGCCAATGGTCGCGGACCGCGAGATCGCCGGTCACGCCCACGGTGTGCGAGCGCGAAGCAAATCGCGAATCCTGCTTATTTCTTCGCGGTGCTGAGTGATAGAGAAGGAGCGACAGAGTGGCATGGAAGTTGAAAGTTGGTGGTGGATTCGCGGCACTCGTATTTAAAGGGAGAGGGTTGTTTATTTACATATCGTTGATAAAAACCTGGACCTGGGGATGTTGGATCGATCGGCGTATTAAACGAGCAGCTCTCGTGTGCCATGGAAACAATTTGATTGTCGATGATTTCTTGATGATTCTCGATTGAACAGGGCCGTGGATATTATATGTCCGGTGCTAAGGGACGTATATTATTGATGGTAATCTAATATCATAATTATTAAATGAAATTCATGATAATACATCTTTATGGGAAGAGGGGAAGTGGGGAGGGGGGGGGGGGTTATATAAAGACAATTAGAGTGACAATGATAGTACCTAACGAAGTAATGAACGATCGATTAAATTTACAATGGTTGTTAACAAAATTTCTATAATGGCAAAAAAAAAAGAAAAAAAAAAGAAAAAAAGCTAAGGAACGAAAATAAAATTTTGTACTACATATGAAAAGTTTGGTACGTAAGTACGCATTCATTTATGTGGGTGTGTATGTATGCAGGTATAATACATTATATCGATTATTTCCACTATTTAATAAATAAATGTATTTTCCAGCGGTAAAAGTTTATGGCTGCTAGTAAGACTTTCTCCTCCCAGCCATCGCGATACACAAAAACATTAAAGTAATGATTTTCACTCGTATACGGCTATGTAGTGGATATTCTTACAAGCTCGATGCAATAATCGTACGTAGCCATAAATATAAGTATTGGCCACAAATAAACTTCGTCAAATTACAGTTGAAGGCATATCGAATAACAACGTTTTAAATTTCCCTTCTAAAACACATCCATCCATCGTTGGAAATCGATCTGCTCTCATTCTCCACATTTCCCAATAATTAAGGCCTTCCCTTTGTCGAATTTAGCGATCTCGCACATTATGATCGATGGTGTCGCTTGAGCATGCGAAAGGGTTTAATGCCCGAGGGAAGTGGCAAAATAAGCGACGATGATCGACGAAGCGGAACGACGATGATTCACGCAGCTGAAAAAAAAATATAGTGAACACGCTCCACGTGGCCGCGGCGCATACGCTTTTCCCGGTTGTCGACGCTGCACGGGAGATGGATGTGGAGGATGGAGACTCTTGCCGATGTCATGCTCTCTGTGCCTGACTCCGAGCTGATACGGAAAAGATAGAGTCAATGGAATTAGCTAGGGGTGCTGGCACTCGGAGCTCTCTCCCTTTATCGAGCCGACCACCCATGCGAGAGATCGGAAAATTCTTCACAACGTACACCTTAAGCTGTGTGTACTCGGCTCAAAGGAAGAGAGAGAGAGAGAGAGAGAGAGAGAGAGAGAGAGAGAGTGAGAGACAAAGTATATTGGTCATTCGATAGCTCTCGAATAGACAATATCGAGATATTTTTACTGCCGAAAATGCTCCAAGTCTAACCTTCTAACCTAGACGAAACAGTCTTTTTTTACACATTCGCTCCTGTTCTCGTTACGCCAGAGCCGCGCAAATTTTCCCCTTTAACCCTTTGTTTCCCAATGCTAAAAGCCACCATCGCAGCGTGCCCTTTCATAAAAAATATGCCACACGAGTCAAGTAAAATATTCGTACCGAGATTCAAAGTGTTTACAGGTGGTTGTTTAACTTGCCCTTTTAACGAATAAATTACCTGATTTATCGTCTAGTATTAATCATAAATCGACAAATTGGTTATTCAGATCTTAATGATACCTTTAATGGCTGCTTAGGGCATAATTATAGCGCATTGACGCCTACTCATCCTATCTATCCGATGAATAGTTTAACAATGCACAAGATTCCATACGGTTTCCATAATCCATAGAGAAAATAATCCTCGACGAGGAATGCTAAAGAAAAGCGAAAGGTTAAGTAAAGTAATTTTACGCAGTAATGGCCGGTTGATTTTAAATTCAGTAACGGTCGATCGCCGGTCGAGAGGCGGCGTAAAACGACAAGAGGGAAAGCTCAGCGTCAGGTACATCGTATCCCAGTCTCGACTTTCAACGACCTACAAGATAAGGGGTGCGCCCGAGAGCAGCCGAGCCCCCCCTCCCTCCCTCCCCACCCACTGCACCGGGCACATTTTTTTTGCCCGCCCGCTCCCCCCACCCGCATATTACCATACGGCGGCGATTCGCCGATGCCCCGTATTCCGCTATTTGAATGCGAGGTGAGCGCAACGCCCTCGCGCTACTCCGGCCGCTTTAAAGCCTCGCGTTATTGGTCACGAAGAAAGGCGCGGCGCTATCGCAACCCCTCTGTAGTATCACCCCGACGGCTCGAGCTTTCCTCGCTTTTACCTCCCTACCCCCTTCTACCAATCCCTCCCTCTCCCCCGGGGTGCTCCACCAAGGGCGCGCTCCCTCCCGTCCTCTCGCTCGCTCTCACTCCATCAGACGATCACTCTCCCTCTATCGGCGCTAACTCCATCTCCGTCTCTCGTCCCTTTCTCAAGAGCTCGAGGCGCGCATCTCCCTATCGCTCATACGCTATCATATTTTCATGCAGAGGGGCGCGGGCGAGCCAACCCACGGGTATTTGAATCCGGGGAGGAATGCGCAAGACTGGAGCGAAGTCGTCTCGTGCCACGTACAGGGAGGGGGTCGCGCGAAAGGTGTTTTAAAGTGCCTCTTATTGGTCATAGGAAAGCGCCCCAGCCGCCCCTTTCTCCACGAGCTTTCTCTCTTACACTCTTTTTTTCCTCCTGTCCCGACTGGCCCTCCACCTCTTCACCATCAACTCTCTCTGCTCCTTGCTATTCCATCCCTTTCCCCGCATATAGTCACTCTCCCTCTCTCACTCTCACTCTCACTCTCTCTCTCTCTCTCTTTCTCTCTCTCTCTCTCTCTCTGCCTCGCTCGTCTTTCGCATGCTTGCCAATATGTGTATATCGTGTTCTTCCCTTCTTAAGGTGCTTCACACTGCTGTATCTAAAAAATAAATGTAATTACATTGAGAAATTTTTGCAATTTTTTTTGAAGAAAAGAAACCTTTGTTATTTGGGGTTTATTTGGACCAATGATATTGCTTAATTATTAGGATATCACGGATTTTGTACAGATACGTCGAGTCGAATAGTTATGATAATTTAAATAAATATTAATGCCAAATGCTGGGCGGACTTTTTTTTTATCTTTTCCTTAAATAGGTAAACGAAACGAAATTCTCTGAATTTCATTACCATTGTACATTGCGAGTACTTATGTTATTAGCATCCCGTTTCAATTAATTTTTAAAATATCTATAATTTCTAATCTAAAGTAATCTCTTGTTTCCAAATTTTAATCATCTTTTACATACTCGAAACATTATTGTGAACATTAATTATTTAGATATTACGACGTGTTCGACATCGTCTTGTATTGAATATTTTTTTATTTTTTTTTTTTTTGAAAATTTTTTTAATACTATAATACACGATTTGAATACACAATAACCAGTCCAATATATTTTGAAACGAAATAAAAACAACAACAATAAAAGAAAAATAGAATTTCAGAAACTATAGTATTATTATTGTAAATGAAGTACAATAAAAATAACCAACGTTTAATTTGATAATTAAGCATCGATTATTATAATTGGTTAATGATTATTATTTGGAAAAATGATTACAGCAGTTTTCCTAACTCACAATGTGCAATCCCCCTTACTCGGTCAAATTTCCTCCTGTTTTTCTTATTCCTTCTCCTCTTTTTCTCATCGAGTATCCCTTTCTGTCTCCCTCCGACTCCCTCCCTCTCCCTACCTCTCCCTCCCGCTCCCTCCCGCTCCCTCCCGCTCCCTCCCTCTCACTCTCTCTCTCTCTCACACACACACACTCATTTTCTCACATACACACACACTCTCTCTCTCTCTCTCTCTCTCTCTCTCTCTCTCTCGCTTCCTCTCTTCATCATCATCACCACGTAACGTTTATCTCTTTCTCTCGCGCTCGGCTTCCATACGTACAATCCTCTATCGTCCTCTTAAGATCGAGGGAATTTACCCCGAGGACGACAGAGACGGACTCTGCTTTTTCCCCTCCATCGTAGCACCCGAATCTCGACGCGCGCACGCGAAAAGCCAGTGGTGGGATTTCTCCGATTTTTCCTTCAATCCTCTTGCCTTTCTCTCATGCTTCTGATGGTTACTTGGGTGAGTGTAAGCGAGAGAGACGACAAGGGAGATTCTTAGGGAGGGAAACGGCCCGCGTATTGATTTTAATGATGCTCCCCCCCCCCCATACACACACACACACACACACACACAAACACACAAAAACACCCCCACCCCCTCACCCGCCCCCTGACTGACCCCTCCCATCACCCATCCCACTTACGTGTTTTACCCCAACGTAAGGATCTTTCCGTCTTTCTTAGATGAAAGCTACTACGCCCCTGCTTTTCATCTTTCTTCGTGGTATGGGAGTGCACATGAATTGGAAGAGGCGCGAATAATATCTATGCGTTCTAATTCTTTGCTATCTAAATGCGAGATCGTAAATTGCTTCTGCAACTGTTAAATGTTGCTTCAATGCATTGAGTAAGGCATTGTAGACATTGTAGATTGAATTATGTATAATGTAATTTGTCATTTCCGGCGCACTTGCTTTTTCACCTCTTCGAATATATCATCATAATTTTACTTTAATTCACCTAATGTTCTAAAGTCATTTATTAGCAAATTTCCATATTTTTAATTTAATATCATAATATTTTAAAAAGACTATTTGTTACTTTTATATATACTATGAGATATTAGTAGCCTTTACTTTCAAGCTACGAAGAATATTCGATCTTTAATTCGCCAGCATTTAAATAGAATCTCAGTATTATTGGCATTATTATTAACTAATATTTATTAAATAATCCTAAATAAGGGGATATTTTTTTTAATAAAATTGCAATATAACGAATTGTAGGAACTATACGCGTGCAGTCTCGTTGTATATTACCTATTCTCCATCGTTTCTTCATTAATTCGGCTCAACGATAAATGTTCGCGATTGCCAGTTATTATTTTGCTTTTTTTTTCTTTTTTTTCTTTTTTTCTTTCAAATACGAGCATCTATTTCCATAGCATTTGCCGCTATACCATCGTTACTTGCAATATACATAAAAGTCAAGAATTTTATTTGCTGGTGAGATAGTTTGTTCAACTCGCAATTCCAACAACGAGATTGATCATCGCGAAGCGAGGGTATTGATAGGACAACGTCAGCATTAATATTTAATTTTCCATGTACGCGTTTATTCATAATAATTCATTGACATGGGATAGAGTATTAAACCGCTGGAATGCAGTGAAAAAGCATTGGGTATTTAAAAACATATGTCTAAGTAGATCGAGCTCGTAAAATCCGTAGGTCCCGTGATTAAGATTGGATTTTAATCGACAAAGGCTGTTTAGAAGGGAATATAATGTACGGGAAGCGTAACGCGAATCATAGGCATTTGTACTTATCCCCAGGAGTGTTGGAAGGGACTTTAAAATCCACTATCAATCATAGGGGTAATTAATTACTTGTCGGAGAGCTCCCAGAGGAAAAAAGTCAAGTGCCGCGGCAAACCATCCCCATTGGCATCAAAGAGTTGTGCGGCCAACCCTAATCTGAATACAGTAGGCACGTCAGAATCTAACCCTTGTTCGTGCGTGGCAATGCGCCCAGGATATTCGGGGCCTCCCTTCGTGGCCGTGGTAATCGTCGTCGCTTACGAGACCATTTGCATGATACGCAACCCGAGGCAGGTGTCCCCTTTAACTCTACTACTTCGTACGAGGTGCGGCGAGGCGGTGGGTTTACCTGCGCCTCTGTCAAAGCGCATAAAAGTACTTCCGAATGTACAGGAACTTGGCGCGACGTATACCTGTGCCGGAGGATTGCCGAGACAGGTAAGCCCTTGTTGGTGTACCTTTACCGCTGGCTGGATAATCGCGCGGCTCCCGATTCCCTCTTAAGCCTCCTCCAGATTTTATTTCCTTCCTTCATCTCGATGCACATTACTTTTGCTTTAATGCATATTCCTTTCGAGCTTTGGCATCTGGCCTTGTTACGACATTCGTACTGACGGTCTTTAGCTATTGTATCACCAATGTTATAAATACAATTTATTCAATAGATTCCTAACTATTTCGTCTCCAATGTCTCGAATAAACACTCCCTTGCTGCATACGCTATCATTATTATGTCACTTGTTTTATTTTTTTTTTTTTTTTTTTTTTTTATTTCGGGGTCTCTCAGACGCTACTACATTAGGCACGCAATTATAATTAAATAATTATAGGTGAACTGTTTGAACGATTTTGAGATTTTGAGATGAAGGAATGGCTAAAGTAACGTCATGTCACTATTGCAGTTGATTATCAAGAAATATTCATATGAGAATCTTTAAAGTGGACTTTTCGACATACGAACTTGTCTATTCCAAAAATTCATAATGCCTACTTAACTTAGAATAACTCATTGGAGTTGAAGAGCAAATACAAAAAAGTTAGAGTACTATGATATAATAGAAGAGCAGCGTGTCCTTCCTTCGGTATTTTATATATACTGCAACTTGTAATAATTCAATAGTTGCGATTGAAGTGATTCTAGACTAATCTAGATAAATGTAAAATAACGTTGTAACGTCCATTAAATTATTCGTTTCGCTTTGGAAATTTGAAGAAGATAAAAAATCAATTTTTCAATATCTTGAAGCGTGTTTTTTTTATTTTTTTTTTTTTTTATTTTTTTTTTTGTTTCATATTTATTAAGATTCATAAGGCATTGAAAATCAGTCCATGAGTTATAGAGACTTGATGATATATATTTTTGTATTTACATGTGACTTTTTTGGTGGCTCGATTAACTTAATTAACCATTTGAATTATTCTAATTAGCGTAATATTAAAGCAATTTTATTGTTAATCGAATGCTCAAAATTGCCGAATCATTTATAACGAAATAGTATACACTTATTTAAGATCTAAAATATATATTCGATGATTGTCGAGTTTTTAACTTGACATATCGATTTTATTCTAAATAGATGTTTGGTAATCTTACAATGCAAGATAGGATAAATGTAAAGATTAATTAATGTCTTTGGCATTTTATAGAGAAATGGAAGTCTCTGTGTGCAAACAATTTTCAAATATTCTTCAATGTGTATTTGAAGTGTACAATTACTAAGTGACTCAGAGCATGAGGTTTATAGTTTATGTTTACACACTTAATTTCAGAATGAATTTTATACTTCAATAAAAAAAAAATAAATAAATAAAAAAATGCCATGCAAAAAGGTCATTCGGTCCGAATAAAATATTTACAAAGGTTTTTTGCCTTCCAAATGACAACCGATTATTTCCAATTAAAATTAAGAATGAAATTCTTAGAAATAATAAGAGAACCCATTAGTGTATTTTGGAGTTTAAATAAAATTACCAATAAAACTTATTAGAGAAATGTATTATGACTTTTTAATTACATAGCAGAACAGTTTTCATTAAAAAATAAAGCTCGTTAAAAACGACCTTATTTTGCGAAATATGTCAAAATTTAAAAACCGTAAGTTTCTGACCTACATAGAGTGGCATTTTATAAATGTTCTCATTCCAGGCTTAAACATTTGTGAATAGACTTCGAGAAAAAGAAAGAGAGTGTGAAGAGGGCAGAGAGGTAGAGAGAGGTAGAGAGAGGTAGAGAGAGGTAGAGAAAAGAAAAGAGGTGTGAGAGAGAGAGAGAGAGAGAGAGAGAGAGAGAGAGAGAGAGAGAGAGAGGGAAAGAACAAAATAAAGAGAAACGAGAAAAAGACCAAGAGGGAGAAAAAGAGAAAAGCAGGGTAAAAGACGCTTTCTTTATTTGGATTTCTTGGTGATGGCTCGAACAATGAAAGAAACTCAAACAGAAACATTGACTGGTTTTATGAGTACCGCATGGTATAGAGCACTCAAGGTTGTTTCAATACCGTTACAACGCGACACCTCGAATCTTGAGTATTTTTCGCTATTTTTCCTCTGCATATTATTCGAGATGCTTCCCCCATAGATTTGCCGTGCGTGTACGCGTTCTTGTTTTTTAAAGATCTAAAAGTGCAAATTGCAGTATAGAGCAGAATAGAGCAGAATAGAGCAGAACAGAGGAGTGTAGCGAAAGTGAGAGGGCGACGGGTTGGGGAAGGGGGGGGGGAAGGAGCGAAGTCCCATTATGTGCGAAATTATAGGATTTCTAACAAAACAAAAAATCATTTCCTTTTGTTGTGAGGACTTTTTATAGATACTCTGCGAGCCAGCTGCTCTCTCCTCTATTTTTTCTTTTCTTTATTATTATTCGTAGTTTAACAGAAAAACTGAGTTATCACGAATGCAACTCGTTCGTAATTTTATTGAAAAAAAAAACCAAGAAAAAAAAAACTGCAATAAAGATCGAGGGGAAGGAAACAAAGAGAAACGGAATTTTCACTTCCGCTAGCAAATTTATTGTATCTTTGTAAATTTTTCGTTTTACAGCTTTTCATAAGTGATTTTACTTTTATTTCCATTTATTTTTTCTTTCTTTCTTTTTCTCTACAATAAGACTATGTACCGTAATTTTAAAGGTAAACAAAACGGTAAGCGTCTACGAATCAGCTCCGTTCTTCCAGTTACCTAAAAATTCGTCCATCCAGCCTAGGACGGGATCTGGGATCTGGAGCGTTTTACTATTTACGAGATTTACAGGTTAGCGACGAAAGGGAGGGGGCGCAAAGTTTTTCTCAAACCAGGTAGTCGCGCAGTATACCCTCGCTCATTACTTTATTGCTATGTTACAGTACTGTCGTACCGCTCAGGGTGCATCGCAATAACTGACCAAATCCGTGGCCTTGGGTGAGGGTGGGGGTGGGGTGGGACGGGCGATTTGGGACGGGGGAGGGGGGAAGGGGGGGGGGGAAGGGCGCGCTTTATTACTGTTTACGACTGACGTGGACACGCGGCCTCCGGATTTGGCATCAAGTACACCGGCTCTCCGACTTTTTGCAAGTTCAAAAATTTAACGAGGAAAAAAGGTTTCATGCATCTCACAACTGAGATGAATACTTTAAAACGAAGTTGTAAAGTTTACTTCTTTACAATTTCAGTGGACAAAAGTGAATTTTGCCTTTTATCGTGTTTTATGAGGCTCTTGTACAAAGTCAACTTGCACATCTAGTGAAATAACGGTAAAGCTTATTGGAAAAACTTTAACTACTTTAACGGATATTCAAATAAAATGCCTCTGGTACAAGTATCGAATGTTGATCACCGTCATAGAAAGTTCTATATTTATTTTCTTATTTTTCCCTTAATACGCAATTATGGTTGTAAGTATTATTTTTAATTATTCCTTTTCATTAAAAGGTTCGTTAAAATAGTTATTTATTCATTCATTATAAGTACATTTGTATTCTCATCTATAGTATAGTGAACGTGCTTGATGAAATGTTAAAAAGAAAAAGATAAATAAATCATTATTTAAATATTTTGATGACAGATGTCAGAAATAATTTTTCTTTTCTTTTCATAATATAAATTATGAAGTAAACATTAGTATTAAAGATTATTGATTAAGCTTGTTTTAAATGATATTCGATCTTTGTAATTAGCCCTTTGAGATTAAGATTGAAAAACTCGTGAATATATACAATCAAAGTAAATAATTTTAATTGTTACTTTCAAATTGTCATAATAATTTTCTATAATTATGTTAAATATCCTTAGCAGTAAATTGTAATCCTTTATTATTGTGTATTAAGTAGAATGGCACATTTTTCAATATAATTATTATTAATGGCTAATTTTATTTTACAAATTTATAAAATTGTTGAAGAGATAATTTCAATAGCAAAGTTACTGAATAATAAATATTTTTGCACGAATAATTCAAATGCAGTTTTATTATTATTATTATTATTATTATTATTGTTGTTGTTGTTGTTGTTGTTGTTGTTGTTGTTGTTGTTGTTGTTGTTGTTGTTGTTGTTGTTGTTGTTATTATTATTATTGTTATTATTATTATTATTATTATTATTATTATTATTATTATTATTATTATTATTATTATGAACGATTGATGATAATAACAGTAATATAAAACTATGCTCGGTAAACATTGCTTACTGCGAACGTGTAATATTAATAAAGAAAATTAAACGAGCAGTGATTTGTTTCGTGAAGTTGCCTTTAATGTCACTACTCTTCGAGCATTATCACGTAACAAAAGCTACGTTTTCTATTATCAGCTGTGAGAAAATATGTTTTAAGTGCTTCGTCGTGTCGCTTTAGTACGGTAAAGGAAAATCTCCGAAAGGAATCTTTTTCCCTAAACTCATGTGTATCAGCACCCTAATTACATGTTTCGCGTTTGTCAGTCATCGCATTGACTTGGAAGCATCTAACTGTAAATGTAAACAGAAAGATTATTATGTAGGCAATGGTATAGAGGACAATTTCTCACATGCTCAATGTTATATCGAGGCACACGTCTAAGAACGGAAAGAGCGCGGAATTACGCACAAGGGAATTTGTATTCGTATATATATATATATATATATATATATATATATATATAGTATATAGTATAATTATGGCCTCGTGTTCCCTTAAAGGTTAAAAGCGCTTGTTTAAGATATTTAAGTAGAACAAACGGAATATTCTCGTATTCCGAGCCGAGGTTACTGCTACTATGTGCCTATGATATAATATGACTAGGAATCGCGCGCATGTGTATTGGAGAGGCTCTAACGTCGGCGGGAGTGACGACTTGGTAATTTTCTTGGACACGCTGCTTGTCATTACGCATGAGGGAATACTATAAGCGGCTGCAGCGTGTGATTATAAAATAAGCGGTTTCTTTTGTGGTAATTGCCGCGGATCAAGGACGGTCTTGGACATATACAGATTCGGGATGACATCGTTAAGGCGCCGCATGATCGTATGATCTCCCTTCTTTTTTCCTTTCTTTCCATCTTCCCTTTCCTCCGCGACTGCGTTCAATTTACGCTCCTTCTTACAGGCTCTCGATTAGCATGAAATTCTTTTATATAACTTTGCTCGCAAATAATTATCCTTCCTTGAGAAGTGTCGGTGTCGTTTGTTGGCACCTGATTATCGAGCGCTGGTTATTCATTATCGATGAGCATTGTCTTGTGCTTTGCCGCTGATTGGGAAATTAAATTTTATCCCAATGAAATGCAGTAATTGCTAACTTAATGCTTACACTCGCTTTAAAGTGTGCTTGTGGCTTGGCATTCATCTATTTTAACCTTAAGTTTGCCTAAGTTCTTCATTTTCGGTCATCCCGTGAGCAATGATGGCATGATTAATTATTATAATACGAGAATCGTTCAATTATCATTGGCATAAGCATTGCAATACTTATGTCGCTCACATTATTTATTATTCAATGGTAGTGCCAATCGTTGATAGACTTCTGTCCAATCATTTATTTTGCCGTTTCATTCGTCGCATTTCGTCGTACATTCAACTATACGTCTCATCTATCTCATCTCCCTCCCTTTTAGCATGATTATGTGCGTCTTCGTCGTACCCGAGAGAGCCGCGTATAATGCTTTCTCTCGAGTGTGGCGCCACGTTTGCCATTTAGATCCATCTTGCGGCGCGTTGCATCCGCATAATCGCTCAGCTTACGTAATAATTTCAATCAAGAAAAATGCACACTGGAACATGCCACAAAGTACTCCGAAACAGAAGCGACGCGGCGTTTCCATGTGCACAATGTTATAATGTAAGCCATTCTTTTAAATCGCACTAAGGCATCCATGAATTAATCCGTCATTATATGATACTTGGAAACGACATGCATTAAGAACGGAATTCCTGTTCTTCGTTTCAGAGAAGAGACATAAATTTACGAAGCCTTGATTTAGAAGCTTTTCTCGTTTGATTATTAGTGAAATGTATGCCTTATTACAATAGTATTCTTACGTTTTAATGTATCCATAGCCTTTACATGATGTAATAAATATTCAATCCGTGAGATTGATGAAATTTCGAAAAAGCCTATTATTTCTTTAATTATTAATGCACATTCAATTTGTGCAGTATTTGAAAATTCAAGATTTTCAACATTTATTCCATACTTCGTGTATAATATCTTAGATTCACATCATTGAACGTGTGAAATGCAAATTATATAATTTGGAGTTGAGATTTTATTTTTGGATTAAAATGCTTGTCTGAAGTATGAATGTGAAAAAAATTCAGTTGCCAAGAAATAATTGAATATTTTTTCCATCGTACAGCGTAACTCTATACAAGTTGTAAAATATGCATCTTTATTGCAGAATATTTCGTACTCGATATATTTCAATTCATACACGGTTTTATTAATATTATAAGATAATAAATGCATTACTACAATATAGATATAATTTTTGTTATTAGATCATTTTAAGCGGGAATGTTATTATATTGATAGAAAAAATTGTTAACAATTTCTTTTTTTTTTTTTTTTTTTTTTTTTTTTTTTTTTTTTTTTTTTTTTTCTATTCTTACTCGAAATTTGACAAGTTTATTACTTATTTCATGATATTTTATGATAAGCAGATGGAATATTGATGTAGCCACCGTACGTTTATAAGCTGTTATATGGGTACATGCGTTTATATGAAAATGGGCCGATTGCATTTATCCAGGAAGTCAAAGATAAGAAAATTATAAAAATATACGTAAAAAGACGCGTAAAAAGCAATCAGGATGGAATGCCATAAGTACACAATAAACTTATAATATTCTTGCTAAAAAGTGAGATTATTCATTTTGCAAATACTAGCTCTATTTGGCCATGGAGATATCGAAGTAGTAACTTGATTAAAAATGTTAGTGCCATTTTCATTGGTCGGAATATTTAGCTGCATTAAGGTAATTGGCCGATTTCCCGCGCGACCCTCGACAGTACTAAGGATTATTTGCTTCTGCGCGTTTATCACGCATATTTTTATAAATGGTATAGCGTTCGCGTAGGTGTTTAAGCGTGTATATTATTTCATTGTTGTGAATACGTAGGCACACGCGAGTGTGCGCAATTGCGCACGCACTCGATCAGAATTCCCTCAGAAATCTGTAAGAGAAAATTTTTTTTTTTTTTTTAAATAAATACGTTTAGTTAACAAGTTCTTGTCAAAGTATAGTCAATAAATTTATAAATATCTTTGTTTATAAACATATTAGCAAGCATTTCCATTTAAGCTTCAACAGGGATAGCAGTTGCATCTATTTAGTAAACTTGAATTTTTATTCTATTTAATGATAAGTGTAAGCCACTGATAAAATAGCTTAAATGAATTAAGCATAATTTGAAGAATTAATAAATTATTAACTCAATCCCAGGTGCAATATTTGCTATATAGAAGCCATAGATTGTTTTTTTTTCAGAAGATTGTGTCGTTGAAATATAAATATCCTACGGAGGACGCGATAATTCTGCAAAAAAACAAAAAAAAAAACAAAAACAAAAAAAATAAATAAATAAATAAATAAATAAATAAATAAATATATTCTCCGATAAACGAATGAATAGCCGAATGTATTTTGCTTATTGTACATTGAGATAGCAAGTAATTCAATTGATAGAGTAGAAATTGAATCGATTGACCATTTTATACGAGATATGTGCAATATTGTTTAACATAAAATCGTATTAAAGTATTGCACTTAAAAACCATGATGCCAGAGGAAAATAAAAGTATGCCATAGGAATAGAAGTTGTTGAAGAAATAAGGTTATGGTAAGGGAAGCCAATGCGTCAGATGTTCGGTCGAGGTAAGAAAAATGCTCCGATTTAAAGGATTGGATGCCAGGATTTGAAGGAATTGGCCGGTGTTGCCGCTGTTGGAATTAATAAGTGTCACAGGATCTAAAGGCCGTAATTTGAGGTAGGATTATTAGCCACTGTCGACTCAGCGGATCTCCCTGGTAAAATGTTTACCTCATTTCGTTAGGGATAGCGAGCGCGAATGCGGTTAGCTTAACGCATCTTTTCGCAAACATCTTTACTCGTGAACGCCTTATCGTCTCGGCTCACATTTGTACTCGCGTACATTCTTCGGGACTGGCGTAATTGATTCGCTAAAAGAGCGCGGCGAAGGTCGCGACGACATCGCGGAACACGTGCCTCCCAATTCGAGATGTCCGGAGTCATGTTATAACGGCACTGTTTCTAAATCGGCGAATTACGACCGGAAGGATTCATTCTCGCTTGCTTCGAATTTTCTCGCCTATGCGTAGCCAACGATCGCTAGTTTTCTTCCTCCTTTATTATTATCACTCTCTATATAAAATCTCCGTATTGTAAATTTCGCGAGCAAAGCGCATCCGGAGCTATGCCGGAAGTCATTTGAATGCTGGAATTGCTCGGATTGCCATTGTTGACTTTTCCTCCCTTTTTTCGCTTTTTCTTTCGCCTCATTAATAAGGATGATTAATCGTCCTTCTCCTCTTCCTCCTACTCTCTGAGTTAACGTTGGCACTCAAGCTCTGACTGTGCTTGCGCTGCCTCCTTGCTTCATTTAATTGTAACGTATGGTAATTTTTAATATTTATGTTGGATGGAAACGTACGTGGTCGAAGTAGTAAGAACGTTTTTAGCTAAAATTTATGATTCATGACATTGTAAAAGAATATCGCAACGTCTTTGCCATTAATCTATTATTGTCCGAGAAAAAAAAAAAACCTTCTTAATAGCGTGGCAATGTAGATGACTGTGATTGATCTAATTGACAATACACTTGTGGTCCGATCTGTTTCTATCCTAAATTTTACAAGACAATTTCCATTTATTTCTTACATCGTGCGACTGTGAATGCGTGCGCACTATTATGTTGAATTATTATGATAGCTAAGAAATGAAAAGAAGCAGCAAAGAAAAACAAAAAGGATTTACAGGAATTTTTTTATGATAATAATACTTCCAATGTAAATTGATACGTTCGATTCTTTTCATAATTCTGTAATTTTCGATCCTTAAATACTTTATACGAAGAATATATTTTCTCCGTATACGGACAGTTCAATGCTCTCGGTAGCATTTTTTGTCCAACACAGAGAAGTTGTAATGTAAATAATGTAAACAGGATTTCCGACGGAAAGCTGGGCGATCTTATCGATAGAAAAAGCTTTTGTTAAATAATAATAATTTACGAAATACATATATAACATTACGTGTACGAGTAGTTTAGTGTATAAAGTGTACACAATAATTATGTGGAATTGTAAGCCATATTTGCCTTTTCTTTAAGCCACGTATTCCTCCGAGCAACTGGCACTCGCTCGAGACAACGCCGCGGAGGGAAAGCGCAAAAACTCGAGAATTGAATTTCCAATGGTGAGGAACAGCATCGCGTCCTTAAAAATGCAGACTGCCTCGATAGCAACGTATTCTTTTTTATAAACGCAGGAGAAGCCACGCACCGACGATACTGCGACAGTTGGAAAGCGCAAGATCGATGGGGCCGAGATCGCGAAGCGGCCCATCAGCCTCTCTTCTTGCATCTACCTCCTTTCCTTTCTCTCTCTCTCTCTCTCTCTCTCTCTCTGTCTTTGTTTGCTGACGCGGAAAACGTTGCGAGCGGCTCGACACAAGAAAGAAGGACGCGCTCATTATCAGTAGCCGCAGGTTAATTAAACGATGGGGCGTTGTCGAAGCAGCGCACCTCTACATACACTGTCGGGCATTGATGAAGAGTGAGACGAGGTAAGGTGGTTGGGTGGATGGGACGACGGGATAGGAGGGGAAGGAGAAGGGGAGGGGCAGGGTGGGAGGAGGAGAAGCTGGGAGCTGGGAGCTGCGCAACGTGCGCTCGATGTTTCTTGCTCGTCATGGTAACGACGTTCGTGGAAGAAATGGTAAATGGCATTGCGAAGACTCGAGTGCACCGACATTCATTCGCACGTGTATGCGCGTATATATGCCCACGTATACGTACATCTATACAAACACGCGCGCACACGCACACATACATATACATTAGTGAGTAGTTTAGAAGGCCCGAGAGGGAACTTCTCTCCTCTTTCGCTCTCTCGCTCATTTGCTTGCCCCTTACCCCTGCGCTGTTGCATATACATGCGTGCGAGTCGACTTGCTTACGCGAGCATTTACGCGTGTGTTCGAGTGCAAGCACTCGTGTGCGCGTGCGCCGTTAAGCGTTGCCCAAGTAGCTGTGAGAGCGGCACACATCAAAGCCCATCGAGCTAGTTCAGCCACTTAATGCGAGTTTTCACATTAGCGAGGCAAAAGAAGAATCTCCCTCTTCTCCCTCCCTCTTCCCTCCCCCATACATCTCACCCCACCATCACTCGCTCGCACCAACGGCAGTGGACTACGAAATAGACAAGTAGACGCCTTGGCTCTTATGTCGTGCGTAAACTCCTTTCTCGCATGCGCGACATTCGCGAAATTTCATCGGCAAATATACATCAAAGTCCCAACATTTTTCAGGGCTTCGTGACGGATTCTTTGCTCATTTACCTCTCTTCGTTATCCTTTTTCTTCACCATAATAAATGTATACTACAATTTTTTAACTGTTTCAAGTTATTAATGAACTTTCAATGCTGATGGGCGGGGGTGGAGAGTAAATAACTGCACTGTGCCAGAATTTTTTTAAATTAATAACAAGTCGCATAAAATAAAATATAACAAATTATAAGAGCAAAATACAGTTACATATGTGCTCTTAAATAAATTTACCAACAATAATATGATCTTTTAATTATAACTATAATAACTAAATGCTATTCTACCTATGCTCTCATTAATTATTTACACAGTATCCAAAGCGTAATTTTAACTGTTTAAAATAGATTCGCATATGAAAAATTCAGTATTATAATATAACGGGATCATCAATTAGGACATATTTTTTAATAAAAATTCTATTTTACGCTTATAGTTGCGTATCATCATTTATAAAGCCTTGTGAAATTATTAAAAAGCGAACGATGTATTACGAATTATTAACTTGTATATAAACGATGTTTTTTTTTTTTTTTTAATCTATAATCAATATTATAAATGCAAATATAATTTCTTTGTTTTAAAAAGAAATACTTTTCATATTGCTTTCAAATATTATAAGTAAAATATTTTAATCGTAATCATATATATATATATATATATATATATATATATATATATGTATATGATGAAAATGGATGAAACTTTATTAATATATTAATAAAAATGAGACCCTATTGTATATTATAGTTGAGACTATAAATTTAAAAATAAGCGAAATAACTGATGTACATGAAATTTACCATGAACCAGAGATTATGAGAGAACTAGAACGTTTATTTAAAAATATTATTTTGACAACAGTGTAAATGAAAATATAGGATTTGGATGAGTTATCCTGATGTTAACGATGTTTGAATGATGTAACTTCAAAATTTCCACGATTTTAATTCAACGATGTCATTAAACACAATTTAGAAAATCGTAATTTATATTTGTAAGTACATCTTGCAAATGCAAGGAAAATAGTTCATAAAAAAAAAAAAAAAAAAAAAAAAAAAAAAAAAATGAAAAAAGCTCTTATGTTAGGGGAAAATAAATCAACGATACTCGTCAATGCAAATCCACAATGAAAGGCCGAAAAAAGTACGTCCGACAAAAGGGCGTCGACGCTGCCACGTTTTTTCGCGCCCCCTCCCCCTCCACGTAATAATGGAGGGCAATCATCCAGGACTGAAGTATCTTCCCACCGTTTCGTCACGGTTTCTCGATCGCCTAAGCCGTCGCCCGCCCCACGCCTCATGCAAATATTGATCTTCCCTCGATGGCGCGCAATATAAGCAAAAAAATCCGCCTCTTTATACAACGCATCTGCAATCTGCATACCAGCTACATACAATAGGGAAGAGGGAGTCTCGATGTGGTGGCAAACGAGGTTTTTTCATTGGCTTTTATTCATCGGGATAGAAGATATTCTCTTTTAGGGCGAGAATCGACAGTTGGCCCAATGCCTATGACTGCGCGGGAACGCGCGCGCGCGCGCGCCTCTCTCTCTCTCTCTCTCTCTCTCTCTCTCTCTCTCTCGATCTCTCTCTCGATCTCTCTGTCTCACCCCGCGCCCTCCCTACGTACGTGCGACAAGGTGTGGGTGTGGCTGTGTGAGATTCCCAAAATAGCAAATAATTCGACAAAATATACTTAAGCTCAATATGCGTGATTCACGTAACGCTTTAATAATAGAGTTTGTTTTTTCATATTTCATTATAAACATAGCATGTACATTAATTATTTTAGCGTATATTGATTAATTAATTTGAAAATAAATAAAATCCTTAATGATTTAGGAATATAATTTTCATTATTTATGATAATCTCACGGGTAAATTCAATGTCCATTGATCAATGCATTTAATGTATCAAATATTAACGCTTATTGATTGATTAATAATGTGTCACGAACATTTTATAGCATTAAATTTAATATGAACCAATTGTAGAACGTATTCGATGATTTGTTTTATTCATAGTGAATTTAAAGAGGCATCCCTTTAATAATTTGGATCGGCCTGTATAAGTAAATTGGCGTTGAACAACAACAACAAAAATAATAATAATAATAATAATAATAATAATAATAATAATAATAATAGTAATAATAAATAATAATTAATGAATAATAATAATAATAACAACAACAACAACAACAACAACAACAACAACAACAACAATAATATTAATCCTTACTCACCTTTGAAAACAATAATTTTCGGTATATTATTTACGAGTGAATGACATTCGATAGTTTCGTTTTATAACAAAATTCAACGTATAATTAATTGCCGCCAAATGACCAAATTTACTAAAGAAATCGACCGACATCGATAGTTTTTCACAATCTTTTATTCTTACGTCAATCAAATACAAATGCCAAATAAGAGCGGCATTATCATTATACAAATATAACATTGTAGTATTATTAAAAAAAAAAAAAGCAAAAAAAAAGAATATTTTCTAATATCAATGTATTCGAATTATACATAAGAAAATCAATTACTATCGGAAAATACCATGCTCTGTGCAAGCATAAAATTGATGCATAAAAGATGAATAATTAGCATAGAGCAGACATAAAATGTAGTATATGCATGGGTACGAACAATCACGATGACTGTGATTATTAGAAAATCCGAGTAGCATTAACGTTAAATGGGGATGCAAGTCCGAATGTGAGCATCCATCGTCCCCTCTCGGCCATGCATACCGGAAGCGCATCGAGCTAATGGAAAAAAAAAAAAAAAAAAAAAAAAAAAAAGAAAAAAAAAAAAAAAAAAAAAAAAATAAAGGCAAAAAGGCATAAATTTCGGAAGTGAATAATGTTAATCGGAGAGTCTTAGGCTGGTAAAGCGTTACGAGGGCATAAATCGTATCTCATAAATGGCATTACGGCGAAAATGCCTGGCTCCGGCCCCTCGCTTACCATATCAACGGCCTTTCTTCGTCTTCAAGCGTTCCGCTATTCGCGAAGAGTGGGAGCGCGCCGGGCCGCCATAATAATGAAGTGGTAAATGAGTTTGCAAATGAAGATACGAGCACAAGCCGCGTCATTGGAATCGCGAAAGTAGCGAGCCTCGCCCCGCACACGCGTGCACCGCACGGCCGACGTAAGAGCGGCGTCGTGGGTGTAGCGCGGCGCAAGCGGGGACCTATGCATGGTAACTAAGGCTCATATTGCGCACGTATGTATTATATCCATGCGATCCGCGCGTATCTGAATACAATGAGCAGCGCCGGGAATATAATGCCCCCGCGGCTTAATGGCATTGCGAACTTCTCCGAGCGGACGCCTTTAGCGCGGCCCGCCGTCCCGCGAACTCGGCTTTTCTATACCGACACCGTCACCAACCCCCTCCCCAACCCCGTCGCCAATCCCCCTCCCCTTCCACTTCCACTTCCCCTCACCAAGACCATACTCACCACTACGGCATCGCGTCCCTGCTGCCGTAGCGCAACCGCCGCCCCCCCCCCCCCCCCCCCCCCCCCCCCCCCCCCGTTTCACCCGTTTCACCCGTTTCACCCGTTTCACCCGTTTCACCCGTTTCACCCGTTTCACCCGTTTCACCCGTTTCACCCGTTTCACCCGTTTCACCCGTTTCACCCGTTTCACCCGTTTCACCCGTTTCACCCGTTTCACCCGTTTCACCCGTTTCACCCGTTTCACCCGTTTCACCCGTTTCACCCGTTTCACCCGTTTCACCCGTTTCACCCGTTTCACCCGTTTCACCCGTTTCACCCGTTTCACCCGTTTCACCCGTTTCACCCGTTTCACCCGTTTCACCCGTTTCACCCGTTTCACCCGTTTCACCCGTTTCACCCGTTTCACCCGTTTCACCCGTTTCACCCGTTTCACCCGTTTCACCCGTTTCACCCGTTTCACCCGTTTCACCCGTTTCACCCGTTTCACACATTTTTCCGGCATTGTTCGCCTTTTTCTTTTCTTCCTGCGGCGGGGTCACAATCTTATGCGCTCGCGAGTTTCAGTAGCGGGCGGCTTTTGTCCGATCCGCGAGCCGCTAAATGCCTCCGGATCAATGGCTCTGGGCCTTCGTTTGTTATTCAAATACCTCCATTTCACGCTTAATTTTTTCATTTTTTCAACTAAATACCCGCGTTAGGCTACGTCGTACGTATTGCGAGACCGATGAATCAATTATTGCTAAAATTCTTGTTACAGCTACTAGGCCAATTTCGCTTTCAGTTGAAACGCTCATCGTTACCTAACGCCGCTAAACATCTATCGCATCTCGTAAAACGCGCGTAGATGTCGCATTTACTATTGTAAATGAAGGCGTTTTCTCTTGAAAAGTGCGAGACGGGCAGTGGCGATATAATGGCTGATTATAATCTTACCTCGTTCCTTTCGGCCATTCCCATCTTATATAATAACGAGCTTTAGATACTTGAACTGACGCTACCGCGGCTCTAATAATATAAATTCTTTTTGAAGAGAAGAGAAATGAAATTGGTATTGATATATGTGATACGTAGCATTAGAACGTGTATATGTTGAACGTGCTGGTTGATTTACAAATGTACAATTATTTATGAGGTTGGCGGAAAAAAGGCGCGCGACGCTCGAGATAAATACGTAAATTTTCTTTGGGCTATTCGGTGAAATTCCAATTCAATCGATTCGTCAAACATCGCGGATAATACGACGCTTTAAAAACATCTCGCACACCGATGTGTTTCAACAGCTTTCAAGTATTATTAGTATTGTAGCAATTCCTAAAGTAATATAAACAAAAATGCCCACCATGCCTATTTGTAAAACGAATTCTTCGGATAATTATTCGCAGGTGAAATAATGAAAGATGGCTAATCAGTCAACTGCATATTCTGTTAATTTCCATCATAATTTCCATCTCATTATATATATATATATATATATATATATATATATATATATATATATATATATATATATATATATAAAAAAAAATAAAAAAAAAAAATTTTTTTTTTTTTTTAATTTTTTTTTAAAAAAAATAAAAATTTAAAAAAAAAATTAAAGAAAAAAAGAAAGAAAAAAACATTAGTCATAGCCAGCCAGCATAAACGAAGAAATTATTCACAATCTCATTGTCCTCAAGATATACAAATAATTATATAAGAATTTATTCAATATTATACTACGAAACGCATGATATTTGCGTACTTAAGAAATTCCACTCAATTAATGGATTTCATGCAGCACCAATCGTAATACGCAAAATATGAGAATAATATATATATTGTTCGCCACAGGTCGACAAATAATACATTAAATACGTCTATTAACGCAATGTCGGACTTTAAGTGACCATCACGTGCGCGAATTTCCAACTACCAAGACTATTGCCGATCGATTCATCTTCTCTTGTAAATTTCATGTCAAAATATTGCTATAAATCATTGCTGAGCACCAGAGCGACGAAACGAGAAGCTCTTCTTCGTTCTTAATGTTTTTCCATATAAAACGTATTATCGACGTCTCTAAGGCACGTACACGCGAGACTGTCGTCAAAGATGCGCACCGACGAACCCTTCGTAAAGAGAAATATTAAACTTGATTGCATACGTGTAATGCGATAGGCCGCTTGGAAATTCGTTTCGTGTAAATCTATTTACGCTACGAGA
Organism: Ceratosolen solmsi marchali; assembly: GCF_000503995.2. Taxonomy (NCBI): domain Eukaryota; kingdom Metazoa; phylum Arthropoda; class Insecta; order Hymenoptera; family Agaonidae; genus Ceratosolen; species Ceratosolen solmsi. The sequence continues at coordinate 17,333,425 of NW_011948414.1, forward strand.
ACAAAGATATCATCGATAATGGAGAATTATCGAATCTTACTCCTCTCCTCCTCCTATCCCCGGCCACATCCACCACCACCCCACCACGATACCTCATCCCACCTAACATTAATTTGTATAAATTAAAGGGACTAATGCAATGAATGCATCGATAATTAACAATTGTGCAATTCGTTGAATACTTTAGTATTTTTATCAGAATTTTTTTTCTTCTTTCTCGATTTTGTAAAATGCACGGGGGCTGCTTCATGAAATCGAGTATTATTTCATAAGATATTAATTATATTATAGACCCAACCTAACCGATAGCTATGAGATAAATTATATACAGTAATTTACATGAGATATTTTTTTATTCGTTTATATGAATTTTAAATTATTGTTATTGCCGAGAGTCGATTTTTTCTCTCTCTTTTATTTAAAAATTAATGTAAACGGTTATTGCCGTATCGTAAGAGACGAGGGGGTATTTACGCGAGTTTGATAATATCTGACGAGGGACAATCGCTCCCTGAAAATATACACTTTTTATTACTAATCGACACATCAGTGCCGTCCAAAGTGATAATACGATCGCAAAAACGATGATTTAGCAAAGCGTGCACTCATTTATACGCCGATAGAGTAAGTAATTCGGCGAGCCGTCGCGTACAGCCGTTATATATTGCGCGACAACTTTTTATCGTTGAGACGCTTACGCCTTAGCGTATACGTAAATTCCAATGCCAAATTGTATTGGGGATGGGTCGGTGTATTAGTGTATGGCGCTTGGGTAGTTTGGGTAGCCGGGTTCTAGGCTCCGCGTACCATACGCAAGCCCACTAATACAATGGTTCGGTAAATATTGTGCCGAAAAACGCCTGTGGCGGGCGGTAGGTCGCCTCATCGAGCGCCAACGATCGCGCTCGCGTTTCTCGGATTCGAAGCCTCCGTTTCCGCTCGAACCCATAATTATTCCCGTGGCGCTCTACATGGCATCGACGAGTCAAGATAATAGTTCCCCTTTTTCCGGGCATATCCGTTAAGGGCGATCGGGCGCGCGAATAAAGGTGGCGCGCAGCTGAACGTGAGGACGTTGTCGCTCGGGACTCGTGGCAAGAGAGGCGAGGAAATTTTCATCTAAATGAAAGGCCACGAAGCGATTTGCAGAGTGTTGCCGTACAGACAGGACGGGAACAAACTTACGCACGCGGCGGCGGCGGTGGCGGCGGCGGCAACGGGGGCTCGAGCTGGCCGCTGGTGGGGGGTAGAGATCTATTAGCCGGCAGATTAGCAGTTAAAATTGAAATTTGCACGGACAGTTCGATCGTATACTGTCGGCGGCTTCTTCTTCTTCGCTGGTCCGGCATCCGCGTGTATGCGCCTATAATGAGCGAGAGAGACAAAGAGAGATAAATTAAGATGGAATGAGGGAGCGAGCGAGAGAGCGAGATGGGCAGCAAGAAATAAAGATGGAGATGAAGGTGGAGAGCGAGAGAAGGACGAGGAGAAAAAATCTGCGAAAGAAGACAATGATACAAAGAACGAGAGAGAGAGAGAGAGAGAGAGTGAGAGAGTGAGTGAGAGAGAGAGAGTGAGAGAGAGAGAGAGAGTGAGAGAGAGTGAGAGAGTGAGAGGGAGAGAAGCGATCGAGAGCCGAATCTGCCACACATCGAGTTCGACGTGCGTTTTCTCGGCGTCTTTCTTCTCGCGCTCGAGGAGCTGCAGCTCTTCTCGGTCTTCAAGGTATGAAATGAGATATGGTTATACGAGGTCCGCGTGTAGCCACACGCATGCTCGACGTCCGCAGTGCGTGAGTCTTTTTAAAACACTCCTTCCCACCCTCACGCACACTCGCTCTCCTCTCTGGCTCTCTCTCACTCTCTCACTCTCTGGCTCTCTCTCTCTCTCTCTCACTCTCTGGCTCTCTCTCTCTCTCTCTCACTCTCTGGCTCTCACTCTCTCTCACTCTCTGGCTCTCTCTCTGGCTCTCTCTCTCTCTCTCTCTCTCTCTGGCTCTCTTACAACGTTCGCGCGCACACACACGCGCGGCCACGCACGCGTGTATTACGCTCGCTCTTACTCCCTCGCGCGCGTTCAGTCTTTTTCTGTTGGTCTTCGGAGCGCTCGTCTCCCACGAATTTGCAAGTTATGCCGTATTATTTCCATGGCACCGGCGTGACCGAATAACCTGACGCAAATTGAAAATTGCCTTAAATTGACTTTTGGACCTTCGCGTAAAATTGAGAGAAGAATCGACATCCTTTTTCCTATGTATGTAAAATTATTATATCATGCGTTACGAAAATAATGGCTTTGTTATAGCTATAGTTTTATAATTAACTGTTTTTTATAACTCTCACTTGGAGGAGGAAAGGCTTTGCGTGGGAGTAAATTCGCTACCCTGACGTATCTGCAAATCGTTATTTTCTATTTACATTGACAATGTTGGCTTCTTGGATTCGTTGGGTTGGTAAATGAAGCAACCGTTATTCACGTTTATTTACGATAATGTCTGATAAAAATGATGAATGTAATATTTATTGTAACTGAAATATGCACTTATTTGTCAAAAAGATTGTATTTCATTTCTATTTTTATTTTCCTCGCATTGTTCATTCGTATTTTTGCAGACTCGAGGATTCAACATAAAAATTATAGACCTAACAGTGGGACAGTGATTAATTTTAAACTGCCAATTTTTTTTACATTAAAATTACAAATTGTAATATATTTTAGGAGGGGGAAAATGAGTTGAAATCGATCGGTACACCTATCCAGTGTTCTTGAGTGCTGGTAAACACGCCGTGCGTCATCTCTTTTTTGCGAAATTGCTCGTGCAACGTATCGGATGTCCAATGAAATGGACAATCAAGGCATCGCGATGTTTCTATTTTATTTTAAGAAAATCGCATAGAAGCCTCTAGCCACACGTGTTCTCGTATAACGATGTATCAACAGCAATAAACAGTAATCGATTATGCTCCAAAGTATCGCATTTGAAACGACGTTGGTGCTTTCGAGCCTTCGGCCACGTGTCCGTATTAAAAAAATTGATGATAGATACCTCGAGGGATACAACTCTAGATTCTAATTACATATTAATAACATTACGGAAGCATTATTATCTTCCGAAAGTGCAGCGTGAGATATAGAGAGCCTCGGACAAATGGAATTTCAAGGGTAGAAGCATGAAATTCCAATATCGATTCTACGCAATGCGGCGCAAGTTGAGATTCAGAGAGAGAGAGAGAGAGAGAGATAGA
>NW_011948414.1:17336834-17337155 GCF_000503995.2 Ceratosolen solmsi marchali
AGTAGCCGAAATATTTTTTTCTCCAAGCCCGGGTAATTAGCCGCGCTGCATAAGAAGTGGTATTTTAATGAATCGTAAAGCCGACGTGGCGGCGCGCTTGCGACGAAACGGAGAGACGGAGCCGCGCGCCGGTCAGTCAATCTTCACTCCTTGGAAATTAAACGGCATTGCCTTTTCCCTCTCTCTTTTATCCTCCGTATCTCTTCTCTCTCCATTCTCTCTCTCTCTCTCTCTCTCTCTGTCTCTCTCTATTTCTATCTACCTCTCTCTCCCTCTCTCTCTCTCTCTCTCTCTCTCTCCCCTGCCTCGCTACGTCTCGCT
>NW_011948414.1:17337165-17348147 GCF_000503995.2 Ceratosolen solmsi marchali
CCTCTCTCTCTCTCTCTCTCTCTCTATCCTGACCTTCGCGCTCTCTTCCGCGCACAACTCGCCCGCGAGAGCGCGTAATACGTTTACGTGGGCGTAGCGAAAGACTTCGTTATTCCGCGAGTCCTCGACAATCGCGCGCGACAATCGATTCCCCATTATTCTTTCCAAAGAGCATACTCCAAAATTATCATCGCTACGTGCTTTCTTTCCAATCTTTATTTCTCTTTCGCCCTGAAAATGAATGGCCAATTCATATTTTTTTTATCTTACTTCCTCATATCTTGATACTCGATAAGCTGCAGATGTGCATTTTTATTTAAGTCCGATCGTTCAATTTTTAAACACTTTATGTATACGTGAACTATGGTTTTATTAATGTGAACAGCGTTTCCGGAAGAGCATGAATTAATGCAGTTATTAACCATTCTCGATGAAGAAATTTTGAAAACAATCGTCTCGTTCGTTCTAATTACATTGCGTGGTTGCATAAAACATTTACTTATTATTCAAATATCTATGTTAAATAGCAAGTCTTTTATAATTTGGCAGTTAAACATGGGCGTTATGTTATATATATATACGCGCGCGCGCACATACTGCCAAACGCGTACACACATTTTCATCAAATGAAAATCCATTACAATTTATTGATTAGCATCTTCTATCTACGAGTATCGGTAATTAATAATTTTCGAACTTATTAAAACAACTTTTTTTTGAAACTGTAAGATTTAATAATTAGTATTACAATCATAAAGAAAATATACAGGTGATGACAGTTTAATGGTTTATTGTAATATTAAGGCCGAACAAGTTTAATTCTCTTTTAAATACAAAACATTAATGCACATCATTATACAAATAACATTTATTTTCTATTAATGAATATGTATTGTAGGCTTTGAAAGCATAGCTCTCGTTCGCACGTAAAAGGCATATATTAGCCACTAATTAAACTTGTTGTAGCATTTATAATTATCTGGCTTATGATTTCTTTATATGTTTTTAAAAAGTGAATAATAATATTAATGGCATTTGAGCATATCTCATATTCAGTAGTAATGAAGTAGCGTATGCAAAAATGCATTTAGGGTAAAATAATTCGTATTATTTATGGAAAATAAATATTAAATAATTTGCCTATATCAGCAGAGTTAATGTTAATTTTTGAAATAAAGGATAAACGGACGTTTAATTAATACAATTGGCATTAACTAATGGGACAATCGTAATATTGAAACTATGTAGTTGTATAATGTCATACTCTCGTGTATTTGACGTTATAGTTGAGTTAAAGTTGGTGAATTTCCATTTTACAAGCAGAAAATAATGACTCTTTTGGCGATGTCATCGTAAATTTGCGAAGGATGATTCGCGCGACAAGTGCCACGGGAGTCTAATTAAAACTAATTGAATGCAAACGCGAGTGATGTCTACCGCTTGTCTCGGAAGATCCTTTCTCCGGGCGTTGCCGAGCTACCATTACTTGAAAAAATAAAAAAAGGAAGAGAGAGTGAGAGAGAGAGAGAGAGAGAGAGAGAGAGAAGAAGAAGAAGAAGAAGAAGAAGAAAAAATAATGAAAATAAAGAAAAAGGGAAGAATGAAGGAAAAGAGAAAAAAAGACAAAAAACTTGCTCGTCAAGACGAATAATAATTTCCTTAATCACCATACTAATTGCCGTAATTGCCCGTCGTATTATGGTAATGAGATGTGACAGGAAGGATCGCTGACGCCTACGAGCGTACTTTTGTTTTGACACGCTATCAAACATCTTTACATCTTTAAAATAATACAATTGTATTATTGCTGAGATACTTTTATGCGATGTTTTTTGATAAGTCGTATTGTTGTGCTGCTCATATGTGAGATTGTTATTTGTATCGAAGTAGCATATATGTATGCGTGAACTTTGACTTTTTCCTACATTGAGCCTCTGATTGTCGACAGCTGTACGATGGAAAATTTTGCCATTTAAAATTAACAATATTAATGAATTTTTAAATTTCGAATTTATTATCCATACTAACGGCTATAATACCAAACGTGCACAAGTACTTATTTATATGTATTCGTTACGTTCGAGCTTGACATTTTTTTGACATTTACATATATATATATATATATATATATATATATTTATATATAAATTATCTCAAAATAGATATTGTTAAATAAATTTGAATCTTCTTTAAATCACTAGTATATTTGGCAAATTATAAATATAAAATATAATTGTGTGAAAATCAATAGCTTCACGAGATGATAAATAAATTAATCGACACATTTCGTTGGATAAAATATCCTTTAGATATTATTATATTAGATAATATATTAGAAATCCATCAGGATTAACACAAATCTACCGAAAATCATAAAAACTTTAGATTCTTTTTCATTTTGTCCCCGTTCAATCGATACCGCGGTATAACAAAAATTATAATTTTGAACTATCTAGGTGTAAAAAAGAAGTACGGCTTTATCATTAGTAAAATAAACGTAACATTAAATGAATAAATATCAGCTTCCGGTGATCGTATTCTATTGATTCGTAGAAAAGCTCTTTGTCAAGTGTGGCTTAGAACTTTATTTGCTTTCGCATTAAAGTCATAGAGTGTCCGAGGCCAGAAGTAGCGATTAATCGTTTATGCACAGCGGCTCCTTTTCCGGCAATAAAATTCTACCAAGTGTCATTATTTGGCTTGCATATGCTTGCACATGTGTGGGTTTGCCGCACGGTTCTCCAATATTGCAATTCATCTCTTGATCTTCGTGTGATCCTTTTCAATAGCGAATCGTAAAGTTATGATTCTGCAGCGGCTTTTGATTCTCCTACGAAAATCAGCCATTGTCCGTTTCACGTGAAGCTAACCATCAGCGATAGATGATTTATACGCGAGCTAGGATCATAAATAAATTAGAAATCTTACGTGGGTAAAGGCGTATATCATTAGATGATGTATCATGAAGATTTACAATCAGTGCTCATTGTAAAGCAGAGGCGATGCGATCGTTAATACAAATTAGGAACTCTGTGTATTCCATTATTGCATTAAGAAAATTCAAACATTTCGCGCCGAGATATAAATACTTTAATATATAAAAAGAATTTCTCTCCAACTTAAATTAATTAATTAAGTAATTTACAAAAATTGGATTGTTAATTGCATTTATTTCATAAATTATGATTTACCTATTGCTTATGTGCTTACATATATAAAATTCTGTCAAGCACATCGCCAAATCAATGACCAATTGATTTAACATCGAGAGGATAATATTATTGTGAAATAAATTTTACATTCAAAATTCTCGTTACCATAAATAAGCCAAGTTAATATAAACTTCCAGTAGGTTGTCTATAAACGAGTAAAAAACTTTACTCGTTATACTTTGCTCGAGTTTCCATTAGAATCTGAGAATCGATAATTCGTACGACTCCTTACGCATGTACAACAGTGATCGATTCCACTGTTTCAAGGAATGAAAATGCACAACATTATGATTACTTGCTTGCTTATATTATGAGACTGAACCGTCTTATGAAAACATTGTTTCCACTTGTTTGAATAATTTATTCGAATTATAATTAATGATTAAATAAGGCGGCCCGCAAAAACGTTACTCTACATAGAACAAACGTGTATTCCCAAGCCCCGTAATGAAAGCATATTCATCGCGAGACTCGTCGCAAGATTTGTTTATAAGAAAATGGGTAAAAGAAGAGAGAAATAACATAACGGCGCCCATAAAGTCGCATGCACGCATGCACGCACGCACGCACGCACGCACGCCTCCGAAATCCGACTTTGGCTACGTAGCGTCAGCTCGATACCGACAGCTCGGACTAAATTTGCGAATAAATTGCCTCGAATGCCTCGAATTATTGACATACCGAAAATTTCAGCTGATTTGCCAACAATGGCAAAACAATGGCATCCTCGTACGAGGGCCGTGTCACCGTGATATATCGAAAGGACGATTCGCGGCGGAGACGTTGGAGAGACGCGCGTGGAGGAGCTACGAGACGGATAAGCGAAACGACGTGTCGCGCGCCAATGCGCCAACTAGTCGCGGCGAATTCCGCGGGCGCGCATCAACGACGGACGGCAAGGCAACGCGAAAATTCGCACACGCACGCAGGCACGTATGCGCGTAACACAAGAATGCAGGCAGACTCATGGCTAGGTCGCGGTGCACGCACAGGAGATTTCGCGCTCGATGCCAAGCGCGAACTTCCCGGAATGCTCGCTCGCATGCAAAAGCTGGGACGATTGCGAATTACGAAAGCCCACGGGGAAAGGCGGTGAGCGAGGGGCGGCCTCGGAGTGGGCTCGGCCGGCAATTTGCGCCTAATTATTTAAATAATCGTGTGTGCCGTGACGCCGAAGCCGCGACGGCCCTCGTTATCGCAGGCAAATGAGCGAAGCAGAAGGAGCACGCAACGTCGCTCCCTCGCGACTCCTTTACCTGCTTCGGCGATGCTCCTCCCGATGACACCCGGATAACGCGACTTTACACGTTATTCCCGAGGAAGTCGATCCGCTGTTTGTTTATCTGACTGCCGCCCTCGTCGTTGTCGTCGTCGTCGTCGTCGTCGTCGTCGTCGTCACCCCCCACCCACCCACCCCCCACCGTACCACGGCCACGCGCGCTCTTTCTCTTTTTCTCGCTATCCGAGCGACGTGTCGTTAAACTCTGTCGTCGAACTCTGTCTCTCGCTTTTTACCGCCAAACGTGCGCTCTACGATACAATTAAATCCCATTGAGGCTCGTACGGTGGACAAGAGTTATTTTATTGTTTTTATTGAAAGTTATTTTTCACTTTTACGTTTTAGTATCCTCTCAGGCTTCGTGACGTTGAGCTATTATTTCATGCACTCGGTTTTATTTCAGCAATTTTCATTGGATTTAGGTAGAATTTTTTCTAGTCTATCTACCGCGAAAAACCAATTGCCCGTGAGTTGAGCAATTCATATAATTTCTTTGTGTTTGCTTTTGTCATTCCGATTCTTTCTCTGCGAATCTATCCTCACGACTATGCAATCGATGCTTTTTCTTTTTTACTCTCGGAAATATTCCATCTCCAAATGAAATAAATTCATATTTATTCTCATATATTCTCCATCTAAGAAACATTATGAATAACACATTTGATTAATTTAAATTCAAGCGAATTTTTGATTATCAGCCATTCATATTATTATCCGAAAAACATCAAAACTCCTACATATCCATTAATCGATTTCTTATATCTCGCCATGGTTATCTTATATTGTCAGAACGTAGCATTGAAATTAGCTTGTTTCCCAAGGATTATTTGTCCGTAGGCAAGTAGTCTGTTAACGATAACTTGTAAAAATAAATATTGACGATAGAGGACGAGCGAGTATTAATCCGATGTTTCGCATTATTTCCTGTGCTTTTTCACGTTAAATATTGTTCATTATATAGCTTGATGAAGGAAATTCTGCATTTGCTCGGAGAAAGTCGGTCTTCTTTATTTTTTTTCTCTTGTTTTTACCTTAAACGCTAAATCATAATTTGAATGTCAATAACAAAGAATACGATCGACAAGTAAAATAGCAAAGTATTTGATAATGACTGATTCATGTCTTTAATCGTTAATGCTGTTCTGGACAAAATTGATAAATTCGCGCAAACAGTTGATATTTGCGTGAGTGGGGAAAGCCGTGGGAAAAGGAAATCACACGGGAATCCGGATGCTAGGTGGCGATGGAGATTCAACAAAAAAAAAAAAAAAAAAAAAAAAAAAAAAAAAAAAAAAAAAAAAAAAAAAAAAGTGAGAAAATGAGCGCGAACGAGCGTAAATAGGATGTTTGCGTGCCGGGAAGCCCTGTCGTTGCGCCCGCGTGGCCATAGTTTTGCAGAGGCAGATTTTTCGAATTCGTGGAGCGTCGCAATTGCGTACGTTAGCCAAACTGGAGTCTTACTATATTAACACTTATGAAGTAACGACGATCACGATCCCTTACGCCCGCGTTCGTTATTTCACACTTCTACGCCTATAATTGCATATTGCTATAAAATTATAACAAACAAGCATTTGAATTATTCATGCTTTCGATTCTCCGGCTACGAACTTGATTATAACCGCGTATACGCGTGGCATTAACGATATAGTTTCTATTTCGTCTTTCTTACTGGATTTCTTGGAGACCCGAGCTGTACGTCTGAATCTTAAAGCGCCAATGCAAAGTAGAAAGTAATTGTGTATAAGATAGGTGTATACTTTTTATTGCGACTGACCCCCTATGAATATTTATCAAACTTTAAGAAGATATGCAATTGCAATGATTATTTGCGAGTTCAGCTCAACAAGAGTCATTACACGTTATTATAACGTAAAAGCAGAATAATGAAAGTAAATGATTGAGTATGCGCGTTGAGGGACTTGGTATTGGTAGCGAGACTTGGATCGTAACACCCACTCGGGCAGACAACCCATACCGAAGAATTTAGAGCGTCTTTCTTTCATTTAACGGCCTGTCCCCCATTTCGTTACTTTTTCTCTAAATTCGCGAGCGATGAGCCTTCTCGCGCGATCAATTTGCGAGGCGCGACACGCGCCGACATTAGGTAACTTTCCATGACGTTTGCAGAGAATTTACGTCGGCTGGTTCCCCGCGTTTATATGGACAATCGCGCTGCGCTTCCCTGCATGTCGATCATGTTCATCCCCACCAATGCCACTCGACACAACGCCCGATTTTATAAGAATGCAACTGGCTCAATCATGACATTAAACCTGCTGCGAACGATCACGATAATTGGAATTCCCCGCCGATACATGTAAATTGATATGCAGAATCCTCGATTGTATCGAACTTTCGCAAATCCATTTTCTAACAACCTAGTTACATTATAAAAACTAAATAATGATCTTTTACCAATGCGTTGCTATCGCATTTGCCTCAAATAACGAGGTTTTTAAAATTTTTCATTGACAGTTTATGTTTTTAATTTTTAACTCTGGGTTTGTTAAGAATACATTTCTTCGGTGTTGAAAGTCTAATAAATACACAGACACATGTGTGTTAATAAAACGATTTATCAAATCATTCATGACGATTTTTTCAACTTTTCGCACCATTTACTTTAACTCAAGTTTTTCATTACAATACATAGCGCATAATCGAGCCTTCACACACCTACACATTACTTAAGAAAAACAATCGTGTCTATGTTAATCCGTACAAGATATTTTGAAAATAATCTCTTCTATGTATTTTACATTTTAGCTAATACCAGTATCATTACGTGCATAATGCGTCTATATTATGTCTTGCTTGAACAATGATAAAAGTTTGTTAATGCTAAACCATTTTTTATATACAATCAACGCGCATCAACACGCATAGAATAATTTTATTAATTCTTTTTAATTATTAAAAAGAAATTGATACATTTTTTTAACATCTTTCTTTGGCTAAAATTGATTCGTTGAAAAATTAAAAATTTATATTTTCATTAAAAACTTTTTTTTTTTGCTTGTTGCTTAAATTAATTCAGCTTTATCTACTAATTCTCTTACTATTTAAAAAAATTTTATTTATTTTAATTATAATTAATGAGTAAGTAGGTCAAGAAACCATGACACATGAGTAATCGAAATTAACCAATTAAAATACATAAAATTAGAAGTGATACTTTTTTACGATTTGATAATTATTATTATTTTTTCATTATTGCGATTGAAAAACCTAATATTTGGGCAACGAAATCCTTTCTTCATTTCATTCATGAAGACCAATAATAACGCAATACGTATGTAGAATGTTAATAAGCTACTCTATTGAGTAAGCACTAGAGAGTGCAAGACCTCAAAAAAAATACACATACACACACACACACACATACACACACGCACACACGCACGCGCGCACACACACACACACACACACATATATATATATATATATATATATATATATATATATATATATATATATATATATATATATATATATATATATATATATATATACAAATAAAAAAAAACCAAAAAACAAAAAAAAAAATAAAAACAAAAAAAAATGGAAGGAAAAAGCATAAATAGTAGAAGGAGAGAAAGGAAGAAAGAGATGAGAAAAATGAAATATTTTAACAAAACAAAACAAAAAAAAAAAAAAAAAGAAATGAAAAATCATGTTGAATTATTAAAGTCACATTAAAGCATTATAATGAGACATTATTATGCAGAGTGGTTGATAAGCCAAAGATGAAAGATAGAAATAATTAAGGATGAGTTCGCAAAACGCTGGCGTAGCGAAGGACGACAGGAGGTGTAAATGGCGTGTGAGTCGGGCGAGCTTAGAATGGAGATCGCCGCGCACGGTAGGATGATCCATCGCGCAGGCATCGATCGCACCGATCGGCACGGGAAATATGCATCGGCTAGTTCCACGGGCCCGTTGTGCCGCGCATGCATAATGCTCGAGGGAAGCGCGCATAAGTCACCCGAGGATATTGGAGGGATGGATCGGAGGATGGATTGGCAATGGTGGAGGGGGGGGGGGGGGGGGGGGGGGGGGGGTAGAGGCATTTGCATGCGCGGCATAACGGCCCCGTGGCAAGACAATCGGACCACAAAATAAACGGGCGAGGGCATGACGCGCGAAAGTTCGAGTCGGAGTGCCTGCTAAAAGGACGCGCACTCTAATTTCGCGCAGCTTTCGCCAGGCCGACGATCGTTCTTCGAGTCAGCGGTCGGTCAACCAACCGGCGGATGATCGATGGATCGACGCTACGGGCATTCGGGTTAACTCGATTTTCGAGTATTGTCGAGCATGCGAAATTCGGCGCTGTAGCCTGCCGACGTGCCGTCGTACCGTTATCGAGCTAATGCGTGAATTTATAATTAGCGACGCGGATCGGCATTAAACGCCATCTTTCGGTCGACCAAAACTCATCCTCCAGTTCTATCACCCGACACGACGGCTTTTTACATTTATATTTTGATTTCGACAGGCCTCTTATTACTGCATTCGTTTAATCAATCCATGAAACTCTCATTTTAATATCGACGAACGATCATAACTTCTTGCTAAGCAAAGACTTTCTATTACGTTCTTTTATACGTTGTATAATTTTGTTCTGTGAATGCGATTATATTTTTGTTACTCAAATTAGCCAATATTGTGATTACGATGATTTATTATTAAATTATTATTAATCATTTGAATTATGAAAACAAATAATGTTTAACGAGTGTTTGCATAATTATTGGTCGATGTAATTTATATTAACAGAAAACAAAAATTTTTCAACGTATATTTAAATGTTTTTTAATCTGATTAAATGGAATATTAAAGTGGTTTAAATTATAATAATAAAAAAAAACAAATAATACCTATATATATATATATATATATATGTCTACGTGAATATAGGCCCATATATATATATATATATATATATATATATATATATATATATATATGTACGCGTAAAGGCATATGAGAAATCGATTTAAGATTAATATTATTTAAAAAATATGGGCGTATCTAGAATCATCATTGACGTTAGATTTCTTCGGGTTGAAACTTTATTATATTTAGAAAGGAAAATCAAGAAGTGCCGAGTCAATGGCGGTTGAATGCGTTACGAACACATACGAGCAATCAAATTACGTGATTGACCGGTCATTTACATAATGCCATGCAAATGTGAGAGCTTGGCCAATTAGCTTGCAAGGATTCACCAAATTCATCTTGGGGTTCGAGGAACCTTCAGATAAAGGACAATAATCTTTATACCTGCGACCTCTCGGCCTTATAAAATTATTATTTCTATATTTATAACTGTTTACTCGCGCTCTCTTGTCATTAGAATATGTCGCGCTACGATAAAACGAGAAGGGTGTAATAAATAATTGCAGAATATAATTGTTGGGCAATATAATGCGTTAATTAATATAATATTTGACTGCTATTGGCAGGATAGAAAGATCTTTCATCGGCCATACTTATAATGTGCCAATGTAGGAAAGTTTTTTCACTTTTAATTGAAAAGAAGAAAAAAAAAAACGAAAAAAAAAAAAAAAAGAAGAAGATTAAATCTCTCTTCTCGATGAATGATCGTACAACGGAGGAGCAAAGGACCGTAACAATAGATTTTACCTTCATTGTTCAAAAGACGATTAAAAGATCTTTATAATGTAGTTGAGTAAGCCATCGTTGGATGTCGGCTCGTCTCTATGGCACCGACTCGGGCAGTAATCGCCAATGACATCAATACGATCCATACAAATTCGATTTAATCGAGCACTCCAGATGAAAAAGTTGAGCCTTAAGTAGCTGGAAGTAGGAAGGTGGGTAGGTTGGTAGTTAGGTAGCCTTAAGTGCCGCAGGTTCGTGGCTTTTCACGATCTCAGCTGGATGATGAGAGGAATTGCCAAGCGCGCCAACTGCCGGGCCAATGAAAATTGAGAGGAATTAAACGAGAGTGAAAAACAATAACGGAGCAATAAGGGAGATGGTAGGTAGATGGTTGTGCGGTAGGTTGACGGTTGTTGGGATGGGGCGAGGGGGAATAAAGAAGTAAAGAAGGCGTCCCATAGCCGGAGGCTTTTTCGTGCATCTCGGGAGCGCTCGCGCCACTCGGGAGGAAAAAATAAAAGCATGTTATTAGAGCATCCTAGGGACCCCGGCGTGTTGTAACACGAGGATCATCCTCGGGTCACTTTTCGTTGTATATGCGTCTTCGGTACATCCGAAATCGGCGCTCCCATAAACTCCGCGCGCTGATCTCTATTATTAAATGCGTATCAATCAGAGGTGGCTTAACGGGCTTTTGAATGCTTGCGCTTGATTTATTGGGGCTCGCGCGATTTCGTATTGTACTGGCAATTTCGCCCTACACCGTCTATATAAGCTTCTAGTCAAGATCTGCATAGTCATCGCAAAATTGGTGGTAAATTTGATGGGCGTGCGGGGGGGCGGGGGGGGGGGGGGGGCGCGCG
>NW_011948414.1:17348179-17352924 GCF_000503995.2 Ceratosolen solmsi marchali
GCGCCCGGGCGATAACGGCATAGGCGGGACGATAATGTTGCCGTTAAAAATGGACTGAGAATGAAGTCGCTTAGTTTTTTAACTCGAGTAATTATCCATTGGGGCTTCAATGGGCGATGAACTATGAAACGACGCGTCGATAATGGTCACGAGTTCACTGCATGATCATGAGATTTATTATGGTTAAGGTTTGCTGGGAGAGGAGCGAAAGCGTGTACGTGTACGTCACTAGCTGTCCGGGGCGTCAATTAAAATTTGAACATTTTCCACTCCCATCAAAGCTCGAGTCATCTCACTTTATCGATGGTTTATCATCGACAGTTTACCCACGCATGTACACACTGTTCCATTCGTCCATCCATCCAACAACCTCCAGTCATTGCAAACCGGCCCCACCTCTCTCGCCCAATATACCTACGCAGTACGCACACGTTGTAGTAATTATGCGGTAATTATCCTTAAATTCGTTTGCCTTTACTTCGCTTTCACGAGCTGAAGTTGAAAATGAAATTTTTCAGATTTTAGCAAGTACGCTTACTTTGTCATCCATATCGTAAGATTATCGCCATGGATAATTACGTTCGCGGCAACTCACGTGCATATAATAATTTTTATGTCAAATTAATAACACAATGAGTCAACGATCAATATAATAATAGCATAATTTACATATAACATTAAAAGTTTCGATCGTTCGATCGCTATTTCTAAAGTTTTTCCATTTGTTCGAAAGTCGCTGTTAATTTGCATTATTCTTCCGTTGGTGTTGTTCCTTTTGTTTTTATGAGATAATTGTTTGGTTGTTATTAGGTATTCCGGTATCTATAGGTGTATAGACGAGTCGTGGTTAAATAGCTTCACGAAAATTCATGATTAGAAAGATTAAAATTCGCGTGGACGCAATATTCGCTAATGAAAATTGGCAATCATTGGCTATTATTTTATCCGTCGACAAGTCTTAGCTGCTGCAAGTGCAGAATTTTGCATAGTTAAGCTTAAATGTTAAGCACTGACTTCGGCCAACATCTCTATTTGGAAGGCCGCCACGGCAAGATAGCGATCGGACAGGTTTGCTTAATCAGAGAATCGACGTAGTCGAAGCAAAAAGTCCGTCTAATATAAGAGAGCGCGCAGCAAGGGAAAAAGCCGCCGCGCACCAAGTTTTCTCACAGATTTTTCCCGTTCAGGTCCGAGAGACCGGTATTATGCACTCCTTGGCGCCTCGGTCACGTTGCGAAAAACGACCGGCTCTTGTAAAATGCAAAGGCCGAGTCCCGTATCGGATGGTAATATGCGAAAGCGTACAAAGGCGCTGGACCAGGGAGACTGGAAAATAAGCTAAAACGAGGCCGATCCCCTCGTGCTCGCTTACACCTGTTGGGCTGGGCGCAAGCTCTTCTTGCAGCACGTAAACGTGTCCAGGTCCCTGGGCTGCCGGGGAGATAGTCGCGTCGTCGCCGTGCCTTAGTCCCCGTCGTGTGGCCCCGGCAACTTTTATCAGATCCGATTCGACTTCCTGATAGTTAATTAACGAGTTCATTATGCACCCTCTGAGGGCGCGCGCGCGCGCGCGCGACTGTTAGGGCCCCGAAGTGAGGCATTGCCCAGATGCCCGCGAGATAGCGTTGGCCCGGTGGGTGGCGCTATTTTATTGCGTCACGACTCGCTCTCTCTCTCTCTCTCTCTCTCTCTCTCTCTCTCTCTCTCTCTCGCCAGGCTCTCCTCCTCCTCATCCACCACACTCCCGCTCTCGATCTTTTTTAGCTGACCGCGTGAGGCCCGAGGACCTTGGGGATCTTACTCGCTTCTTTGCCGATGCCGTGTACTCGTCGTACCTTAGTGGATACACTACTTGGACTATACCACTTTATAGCCCGTGTATGTAAGTGTGCTGGGTTACGTTTACACGCTTGCGCGACCATAACTGTGCACCAAATTTTGACGATTGTTTATTAATCAACGTCGTCCTGCTGCTTCTTCGGATATCCTTCCGATCCGATTCGACACATCCTCTTACCTTTGTCATTATAGGTATTCCCGCGAGTCCCGATGTTTCAACTAACTCGACGCATAATTTTCCATCGTATATGCATTTTATTGCATAGAGGTACGGGACTTTTGAGCAACCGAATTATTCGTAGACAATAATTCGCTTACTCGTTACTTTTTTTCGCACTCTTATAATCGCGACACTCCGTGACGCGCGCAAACATAAACGACGACTAACTTTCGTATTGAAATGATAGCAATCATAATATAAATACTGATTAGCTTTATAACTTTTTATATATTCTTGGCGATATTGCAAATGCAGACTTTCCACAATTTGTAAATTTGTAAATTGGACATTCGATCGGGTAGAACGTAATTAACGACAGTTGTTTAAACGTACAAAAACCGCTCATAAACTCAATTACGAAAATATTCTATAACGTATAAAATAAATTCCTTTAAAGGACCATACTTGTTTAAGGAATCATTGATCAGAATTTAATAATTTCACGAGCAACTTATAGATCTAAAAAAAGAAAGAAAAAGAGAAAAAAAAGATTATCGTAACATTTCGTTGAACTCCTGTAATACACAATTATGCTAAGAGTCATTTGATTTCATAGAGGAGGCGCATTTGCCAAGTTACTATTTATATAAGAATTTAAATTTTAGTTTAAATCGTAGAATTCAAACTTTATGATCCTATCGAATTTAATAATTTAAAAATATTCAAGCTGCGCGAGACTCGTGCTCGATAAACGGTTAATTATTGCTTCAGCAAAGTGCTTCACACTTCACTAAGTGATCTTCCCTTTCTCCCAAACGACGAAAGCTCGGCATATAACAATAGTCCAGTTTTTGCGAAAGTCATGGAAAAAAGTCTCCGCGCAATCTCTCTCCAGCCCCTCTCCATCCCTCATCGTCACCATCAACCTCGTCCTCATCCCCGTCCCGCCGTACCACGCCCTTTAAAACCATGTGCGGCCACGAAGCAATTACCGGCTAAGTGTTTTCGAGGGGCAAAAACGGCGTTCGCGGCTCTCTCTCTCTCTCTCTCTCACTCTCTCTCACTCACTCTCTCTTTCCTGGCGCTTTCCTCGGAATCGCCGTCCGCATGGCATGAAGATTCACCTCGTAAAAGCAAGAAGCTGCGGCAAATCGGTCGCAGCGAAAGACGAGCGCTTTTTGGCATTATTAGCGCCTGCTTACGCATGTCTAATAAAGCCTAGGGAGTGCCCGACTCGACGCCGATGTTTTTGCTATTTAATTTCCAGGAAAGCGCCGGTGAGATACCGCGAGCAGCGGCGCATCAATCACCCGACCTGACATGGAAGCTGTAATTTGGCTAACCTCGGTCCTCCCTTCCCGCCCCCTTTCGGACTCACCGACCGAACGGGCGACCAGCAGCAGAGAGGCCTCTGTGGCCGATGTATAACGCGCGCGGGACAGCCGCCTCGACAGTGCGATTAGGTCAACTGGCATTCGAAAATTGTTTACGACCCGTTGCCCGAAAGCCTGCATAATCAAGGTCAAAAGGCTTTTTCGACGGCAGGTATAGGGGGACGCGTCTGGAGCCTCCGCGGCTCGCCTATGCGTCGCTTATACGCCGGAACGGAATCCTAAAGGCTTAAGCGTCGTTCGCTCGCCTTTATTACGGGACTTTCGATCGTGATTAATAAGTTCGGCTGCTCGCGGGTGAAAAATAATAGCGACTATATTATTTCCGTGATAATTGTCTATTATTTTGCCTTGTTTGGGAGTGAATTTTAACTAGCCAACTGTTAATTATATAACTGTTAGTTATAGCCGTTTGCGGCTTAATTGAGTATCGTATTTTCCGCGGCATGGATTTCATAATATTTCCTGCTTGATGAATCAGCCGATTGAGTACAAAATTCAGACAAAATAAAGATGAAGATGAAGATGAAGACGAAGATGCAGAAGAAGATGAGGAAGACGACCAAGATGAAAAAGACGAAGAAGAAGAAGGAAACAAAAAACAGTCCCGTCCTGCCGATACTTACCTCCAAATTTACATTTCGTATAATATTTGGTCATCGCAGCTTTTTCCATCCATTTTGTTATGTACATTGTGTATGTTTTAAGCGAGGCGGCAGTCGAGTTGCTTCGATTATCACATTTGACCAAAATACATCAGCCATTATAATATTATCAATAATAATGATTTAGCCGTATTAATTGCCAAGTGGAAGTGATTCGCGTTCGGGCGTAAAGGCACGTTGACTTGTTAACTAGTAGACACATTTTTTTTTTTAATGTGTGTTGGAAGACGAAGATAAGAAGAGAAGATAGTGATATAATATATTTAAATAGTTACGCAAATGCCCTTCGTAAGAGCATAATTTCCTAAGAAACGAAATACTCGTAGGGATATAAAATTAATTTTATTTATTTATAAAATTTTATCCCGTCGGGCTTTATCCCTGAAAATAATGTATATTATCGCTCTGGCAATCGAAAACTAAACTATCATGAAAATAAACCTTCGCCAACTGATCAACTCCTCGAGTCTATTAATTTTGCAAAGTGTGAATGATTCGAGCAGATAAAAGGTACGATAAAGGAAAACCAATCTTTGCACTAATAATTGTGCCTCGGTAGCGCGAAAAATATTTACGATCTTGCAGGCTAAGAGAAGCATCGCCAAACCATTTTTCCGTATAAGTAGAATCCTGTTTTGCCGTAACCCGAGTCTTTCATCTCCACTTGTCCGGTGCCTTCCTTTCGACTCT
>NW_011948414.1:17352944-17385977 GCF_000503995.2 Ceratosolen solmsi marchali
CCCCCCCCCCCCCCCCCTACACACACACACAACCCCCATTCTCCCGCGACCGTTTGCCCACACCCCTTCCAATCACTCCACCCCAACGCCACGTATCGCGAATCAAGATCCATCTCTAATAGTGGCCGGCGATCATGTAAGATATAACGATAATAACTTAAGAGACAATAGATCGCTTTAATCTCGAAGCATTCTCGATTTCTCGTGGCCTCGCGACCCTCGATCGTTACGCATCGCGCACTCGCGAGCCCGTCTAATCAGAAATCTGAAATCTCGCGCAGAAGGTCTCCCTCGAGCGCAGCGCCCATATCTCGTCCATTATCAACCTAGGCGCTTGGGTAACGCGCTGGGAGCACGGTAAATACGAGGATAAAATCGATCCGCGATTTAGCGCTGCCGAAGATAAGACGACTGCCACTGCGAGATGCCCGGGGCAATCGCCATCTTCCTCTCGATAAATCGATTAGTGTCCAATTTGATTCTTATTGTACGGCCGGAGGGGCCGGCCGAGAGGTCGAATTTCTTATTCACATTTTTCATTCGCCTTGCCTACGCTCGCTTGCATCTTCCACAGACGATCCCCACTACGTCCAGAAAATGCTTTACTTTTCAACGGTTTCGTAATTTACTGTCCGTCGTTCCTCGTTCGTATCTTATTACATTGACCATAAAATCATCCCAAACAAATACATAATAGCATTTAATTTCTAATTACTTTATAGTTTCAATCCACAGCGGTTCTCTATGATAAAACTAAGCAAATGCACATTGATGCCCATCAAAGAAGACACGTATCAGCTTTATTTATAAATGGATTTGCAATTATCCGTTTTGAAAAAATTCTTCGATGTTTTTGGCGATTGCTTACTGATAATCTATTATTTACAGCTGCATTTACAGCCACGAGCCTTAACGAGGATTTACAATCCACAATCATATAGGATTGGTAAAAATGTAAAGAACTGTAATCTTTAACTTTAACTTTCGATTGACTTTTTATACTAATTTATTGAATCAAATACTAAGTATACAAGTTTTACAAATATACAAAAAGAATTCGCGCTAAATTCCAGAATTACGGCTTGCGAAGCCTATTATTATATTCTACCTGTTGGAAAATCAGAACAATACTTATTATCTAGAATTATTGGCGAGGAGAAAAAATAATATTAATTTTCTCTATGTGAATAGTTTTGGATCTTTCTTGTGAAATATATATGCAACATATTTTCCCATATAGTTTATGAACGTACGAATGTAATCCGAATTTAATCCGTCATTATTGTTATCAAGTTATTGCACGTCGCACTTGATCATGCAATTGTTAAAAAAATAAGCGAAACTTTCAGAGGGAATATTTAAAATTCTTTACAATTACATTTATTTATAATTAATAATGGTTGTTGTGACAAAACCGTCATTTTTTAAAAGAAGATTCTTTTCAAGTGTTTTTTTTTTTTTTTTTTTTTTTTTTTTTTTTTTATTTAATTCGCTTTATCATTTTCGCTTTGAAACTTTCGGATTCAGTTTATCGTAATTCAATCTTTAATTTTAGAAATATTCAGTGACAAAAAAATACATTTGTAGTCTTATGAAGAATCTTGACCACTTGACCATAAGGTAATAATAATATTAAAAGCTTACCAGTCTTACCATAGCGGATACCTCCTTATACTGGATCTGCAAATTCTTCATAAAGGTAATGGTGCTGTTAGATTTTGAGAAAATAATCAAACATAATATGCACAAAATGATATCTTAACATCATTAAAATAAATGAAAATAAATGACAAAGTCCTTTACATCACGAAGTTTTTTTTTTTTTTTTTTTTTTTTTTTTTTTTTTTTTTTTAAAGAATAAAATGAAAGAGCTTAATTACGAGTCGCGGAGCGCTCATAGTGCTTAGAGCTTACATATATCGCGGATTTCATCACGTTCACTTAAATATCGGGTTTTCTAAATAATTTCTCAAATATCTGTGCTATAAAGAAAAATAATTTGCTTAGAAAAATATCATTGATATAGCTGTGTGTAATTGTTCAAACAAAGATGCTTAGATGCTTATAGTCAATATCATGATAATTCATGGTGGTTTGTTTTATGGTGGTATAGAAATGATTAGAAATCCTATTGAGAATACGATTAATTAGATATGGATAAATGCAATCTAGAAGAAAGGAAAATTTCTAAAATTAGTAATTAACAATAAGGAAAATATTAATAGAAACTTCAATCGTACAGTATATTGGAGTACATATATTACCTCAAATTTCTGCAATCTTATGTTTTCAGTGATATTTTATGCACTTATATGAATATTGTAAAATTATTGAGAATAATTAGCGATTTAAATATTTTGCATATTTTTCTCCCAGACTCGTAAGTTTTTCATGAAAATTTTCCGAGCGTTTACCCGTGCGTGCTGAAAAAGGATTATCACATACATTCCCAAGTCCAGAACAGAAACATAAACAGAATCGAGATATCGAGAGAAAAATGTGTTTACGCGGTCTTGATCAGTGATATCTGACTAAAAGAACAGCATTTAAACTCTTAAATCTAATGCTCAGGATTTAACGATTTTTTGCTTTTGTATCATCTTACCAACTAATTAATTCTTAAAAGCAATACTCTAAAAATATAAATGTATATACTTACAGCTTAAATGTATAATTTTTTAAAGAAACAAAAAAATTCAATATAAACTGAAATTCCTAGTTTAAATCCAAATCTATAATTATACAAGTGACATTGAGATAATTATTGAAACGCGTGTATGTGAATCAACCGTCATTGGTTATATATAAATATATATATATATATATATATATATATATAAGAAATTTTCGCATCATTCGAAAAGTTAAAGTAATATTTCATCAAATTTCGGCATTTATTTTTATATAAACATGATATGATTGACGATCTAGTATTGTTGTAAATAATAATCGTATTGTGTTTATATCATATATAATTATGAGCTTTTGTACTTTTATACGATTGAAAATATTCTACGTATAAATAAATTAAACATCGTGTATATAACGTATCAATATATTGAAAATAATTTAGTTTTTTATATTTGCATTTTAGTGTTTTATGTTTGTCAAGCGCAGCTTAAAACGTTTAAGATAATTAATAAATTGATAGACTACTCGAGTCTTAGAGTTATTACAATTTAATATATTGATTTTTTGATACATTGAATACATGTTATATAATATATTTGATATATTGATAATTATTAACATTAGCTTAGCATAGATTTTTTATATTCATGTTTCATTTCCTATAGTATTTAACACCTAAGTTTACAATTTTTCATTAATGAATCCGATGAATAATTTATATTAAAAATCCTTAGATTATTTTTTCCACGTCTAAACATTTCTCTTCCGTTACAAACATTTACCTAACATTAAGAGAAAAGATGAAGGATCTTGTTTAATTAAAAGCAGACTTATATAGCGAAGTAATCGCATTATTTACCGTACGATCGATGAAATTAAAAAAATTAATGTATTCATCGTGAATGAGATTTTAATGAGAGTGCTTCATCAGTATGCCAAAGTAAAAATCTAATTGAAAGGATCTTTGAGTCTCATTTAAAAGGTAAAAAGAGCGGCTGCATTAAAATTGAACAAATTAATCAAGCAATAGAAGCTACGGAGAAGGCGAACGCCTACTTTTGCATTGGAGAGCGATGGTCGCGAGGGGGACGAGCTCTCGCTTATTCAGACAGAAAGAAGGTGTAGAGGGTTGGTCGGACTCGTTCAAAACTTTCGCAAACAGCCGTCGCAACTACGTGGAAGTCCGCGCAACGTTTTGTAGTCCCGTCCTTGCTAATTTTCGTGTATGCTGATGAATTTATGAATGCTAGTAGGATATTTGAATGTTTTGCCGAGAGGGACGGGCCGCGTCTAGGCGGTCCAGAAACCACGTCCGGAGACTAAAACAAAGAGAGAACGACAGGACGAAGGACTCTGGTGGGGAAGAGTGAAAGAAGTGGATGGAGAGAGGGAGAGAATCGCTACGCCGCGCCGATATTTGAGAGAGAAGAGATTTAGAACTAGAGGTCTGCTCGGCAAGCGAGCGCTTGCGATGTAAATCATCCGAGACTCCTAGCGCCACCCCTATAATCACTCGGACGCCCCTGCCACTTCTCCTTCTCTCTCTCTCTCTCTCTCTCTCTCTCTCTCTCTAAACGATTGCGTACTGGGCCACAACTACGCTTCTTGGACGCGTACCTTGGACCTTAGACCGAACGTAAGGTGGCTGCACGACGGCCTCGTTTCCGAGTGGTTTTATCTCCCAAACGGATCACACTTTTAATCTTTCAGCGAAGAAGAGATAAAACTTTTTCTAATATTTAAGAGCAACAATTTTTAATGGATTTGCTTTGTTTAATACTTTGTGACATGAGATGTTGAGGTTATAAACGTTTATGGTGCAATCTTTGACGCCCTTACACGAGATTCCTTTTCAAGTTACATTTTCATGCATTTTTTCCTCATTGGAAATTACAACTGATTGCTTTCTTAATTAATTTTCATAGTACTCTATCTCTCTCTCTCTCTCTCTCTCTCTCTCTCTTTATTATACGATAAATCATCTCATTTTTGAGAAAGAATATCATATCACATACAATGATTAATTACGATATCTGCCAATGTTAAATACTTTATATTCTTTACAAAATGTCAATTGTTAAAATTATACAAAAATATAATAGCTACGTATGTCTTAACGAATATAATTGTAATATCAATGCTTTCGATATATTCAATATTTTATGCGGAAATAAGCTCTGCTGAAAATGTTCCAATGTCGTACTAACAGTAAGTTGAAAACATTCGAAATCGAAGAATTTTGATATACATTGAAACAATATAACAAGTGCTTAATAATTTCATGGTTATAAAAGTAATATATTTGCTCAGCTTGCGTTCTTCCGCTTTTAGAAAATATTCTTTATAGTTGGTTTCACATTACATTATTGTAAATAAAATCCGAGTATTTTGAAAAAATTGATAAATTAAATCGAATTCTTGCGAGAAGGTAATGAGGCTGTATTTTTTAAGAAAATCTTTGATAATCATATACCAGTTAGTGCATCGTAAATATCAAGCTACATCTTGGTTCTGCGGATCCACGAAGCTCGTGAATATGATTAGTTATAGGCGAGATAAGTCTCCCTTTTTCTCTCTACAGTCGTTTACACCTTATTGCCATAAACAGCAACTCGAACGCAGCATCACTTCAGCCACGGCGGACGCTTAATCATCAAATGCATCTCGAACGTGCAATCTTGCAAGATACGTGAGCGTATGTTAACGAGAATAAAATTTCTTAAAACTATGCTGTGCCATGAGATTCGTGGAGCGAGCATTTCAATAAAAATATTTATTTTTCACGCGCAATTGTTCGCTTTTCTACTTTCATGAATTATGTGTTCGTGCATACGATTATTTTCATCCACGTATATGTCCATATCAAAATTGCATCATTTATAACAATAAAAGATTTTTTTTTTCTTTTTTTAGCGATAAGCTCGTTATTGTAAACATTTTATCAGATAGTTAATTAATTTTATTTTGATTTTTGTTTTTAAAAATTTTTTTTTTATACCATAATTAAGTACGTATTAATATACTATTAATATATAATAATAATAATCGCATTGATGACGTCGAGGATGACGATAGGGATAATAGATTTTATTAGAAATCGTAAGTTTAAGTAATTGAGAAGAATGAATTTACATATTGAATGAGAAGGAGAGAGAGAGAGAGAGAGAGAGAGAGAGAGAGAGAGAGAGAGAGAGAGAGGTTAAGTAGTCTGTGATGCTTTTTCGATTCGTCGTTCATGATAATTTTAATATCTTTTGTACTAATCGAATCCTGCATTTCTGAAAACTACGTGCATGTACAGATTAGTGGAAAATAATAAATCGATAAAGAGATAAAAGCAAAGTGCAAAAAATAGTTATATAATGGAAATAAGAATGGTAATCGCTTATGATGAATAAAGGTTAGCATAGAGTTTGCCGAAAGAGCACAAAAAAACAAAAAAAAAAACAAAAAACAAAAAAATAAAAACAAAAAAAAAAACAAAAAAAAAAAGAACAAGAAGAAAAAATAAAGGAAAACAAAAGATCGAGCACGCAAAAACAAAGTACATTCATCGCTGGACGTATCCCATATGAAAGTTAATGCATACATTAATAAAGTCAGAGGAAATTGATGTCGTGGTATTGGCAACGCATTCAATGTCGAAGGTGGATATTTTTAAATTTGAATTAAATTGTTTAATTAGCTGGCGGATCAGCTTCATTCGAGCGAGTCAAATGAAAAATGTTGAATCGAAGAAATTTATCGTCGTGGCTGCGATAATGCAAAGAGAATACGTCGCTTATGGAAAGTTTGGTAGCGTCGATTGGCCATGGACTTTGTCCTCGGTCGATCGCCCTTGGCTCTGGCCACGTATCACTGCCCTCCTCGAAGATTCGAGAATCCTCATTACCGCGTAAGACTCGGGCCGCTGAACTTGTCCTCGCGCACGCTCTCAAAGCACGTTGCGCACCTTCCATGCAATGCCAAGATAAACGTTCTCGCCCAGATCCACTTTTCATCATTGGTTCGGCGTAGGGGCGGGCGAGCGGGTGGACGAGGGTGAGTGAAGGAGATGGGACGGGAGGCGATGGACTGCTGGCGGGGGACGGGTGGAGAGGGAGTAAAAGTACGAGATGGAGTAGGGTGGGTGGATGGGTGGTTTGGATGGTAGGTGGTGTGGGGCGGCGTGGGGTTGGGTGTGTGTGTGTGTGTGTGTGTGTGTGTGTGTGTGTGTGTGTGTGTGTGTGTGTGTATGGGGAGAGAGAGAGAGAGAGAGAGAGAGAGAGAGAGAGAGAGAGAGGGAGAGGGAGAGAGGGGGAGGGGGGGAGGGGGGGGGGGGGGGGGGGAGGGAGAGAGAGATCTGGCACCCCTTCGAGGAGGGTCATCGTGCAGACGCAATATATACACACAGCCGCACTTGGTCGAGAATTTTCTGCTCGCACGCGGCTGCAACCTGGCCACTCGCTGCACCGCGAGTAATGCAATAATAGGTGTATACTAATGATACGGGTCTCGGCCGCGCGGCCTCCGAAGGGATTCAGTCACGTAGTTGCATTAAACTTAATATAAATAATAGCGGTTTGTGGATCGGCCGAGTTCATATAACCCACCTATCTCCATCTTGGCATCCTCTCGCTCTTGTAGCGTGTAGCGCGGGCCCCATAATACACCGGACCCGAGGGCCGCTCTATTCCCGGCGTGTATGCTCGGCCTCCACTTAATAAGCGGGATCATCGCGCGGGGGGAACTTGAATCAACGGCAGCCACGAGCGAAGCCTCCTCTTCCAATATACCCCACACTGCCGCCCCTCCTCCTCCTCATCCTCCTCATCCTCCTCATTCGCCCCCTCCCTCCACCCTCGTCACGTTTCACCCTCGCCCAACTTCCTCAAATTACGTACGGATGCTCGCGACTTGTCTAGCGCACCTCCTCCACCTCCTTTCTCCTCCTCTTCCTCCTCCTCTCGACCTACCACCACCATCTACGGAGCCTCCCCGAGCGCCTCTTATTTTCCCGTCGGCTCGAGCTCGTTTGCATTATGTGGAGCGACCGTGCCACCCGCGAATCCTTGTACCCTCGATACCGCGAGTCTTTGAAAATCATCGAGGACTTTTTTAATCGCGAGTCAAGCCCCTCCTACGATTCCTTAGCATTCGCCATTTATCGATCTCGTTCATTCTAATAGAGCGAGCGCGATAGTACAATGGTAGTTCGGTATGAGCGACAGCGACAGCGACAACATCGATAGTAACGATAAATATACGATAGTAAGGATAATGAGGATGAACGGATCGTTAACGACATTCGCTCGATTAGAATCTTTCCGTCTTTTCACCTAAAATTTAATTTGGAATATAGATAGCCATTATAGTAACATAATGAGAAAATAATAATCATAAAAGCAAATCGATCGATTTACCTCTTAGCGACAATACGTTAAAACGTGGATGCCATTTAACGGACGAGGATAAGCCTAAAAAAGCGCATTACTAGACAAGACTAGACAAACTTATTAACTCAGACATCCTTATTTAAAACTCCTTTTAAATCACCTCCACTGCCAACCAAACGAATTATTTATCCGAAAATTAATGGATCCGTAATAATTATTAGTAAATGGTAATAGCGAGTAATCGTGAATAAGCTTTTGCTGTTGTCGATCGATGGCGATATCGAGTGTATAATTTCAAGGGAGTTTGTACATATTAACCTAATTCAGCTTTATATTAATCAACGTAATGTAAAGAAGAAGAAGCAATCGATTTCTTAATAATGAACTCGATTGCACGATTGTTTGAAAATTATAGGCATTCGAATACCGAAGATTCCTATCTACCATCTGCGAGATTTTTATCGTCATTAAAACAGTAGACAGTCAGTGCTGTATGGAGTTCAGTTGTGTTATGAGTCACGCCCCTTTGCTATCCTTCCAATTAGATACCGACGTAAGGCTTATTGCGATCGACGTTAGGACATCTTCTTCGGCAGCGACATTCGGACTTGTTCGATTGAAATTTAATTACATAATGCAATCATTGCTTTTTGTAGAGCGACGTACGGGATGCCAGGAATGAGATGTAAGTATTATTTACGTTTGGGTTATTACATATAAAACTGTTACCAATTCATGCCGCGGCACGATATTATTTACTAGGAAAACAATTTATAATTGAGATTTGTAAAAACTTGCTTTCGTGATAATAGACATTAGTGGCATTCGTATCCCGACCCCTTAAATGAAATAACAGGTGTATATATTATGACTTTAATGGCTAAAATATTAAATTGAACGAGTGGTTGAACTGTTTTATCCGATACGAGAATTTAATCTCCGTCGTCTCTATGACTTCGTGTGATTTATTAATTTTAACGAATCGAATGCCTTAGATCATTTAATTTTCTATATTTCATTTTAACAATAATGTTCATTATGTTCTGTTATATCGACGAAAGAAACATTAAAATAACATAATAAATGATAATTTTCACAAAACGAGGCATTACATGTATTTATGAATTTATGATAACAAATGTTTCATACATCGTTGATTATTTCAAATTTAATTTTGCGCTAAATTCAATAAATTTCAGTTCTTCATCAGGCCTGATTAAACATATTACATGCAATGAATGAAGAAGAAGTTATAAATAATTTACGCACCACTAGTACCAGCACAGAATAAACGTTCAGTGACAATATCTTATAATATTATTAATTATGAGCATGTGCTATTATTAATTTGATTTTTCAAAATTAATATTTTATATTTTACTCTTTCTAGTGACCATAACCATGTGAGCGCGCGCGCGCGCGCGCGTGTGTGTATGTGTGATTAGTAAATTGGTACTTTAGCGAAAGAACAAGAATAATTTTTTTTTTTTTTTTTGGTGTTTTTTTTTTTTTTCATTAAATCTTGCAATTGTTCATTAAAGTAAATTATAAGGAAATAGCGTGTCCTTTAAGATTTTTTCATAATTTCTTTCATGTCAACTTAACTACTTTAGTCGCCATTGTAATTTGCCACAATAATCGATAAGGTGTTAAATAGTACTATGGCCGATTTCATTACGATAACTCGTCAAACTCTTCCCGAGGACAGCCAAAATTCAAACTTCACCACTAACACAACGTCCAATGTGTTCGAAAAACAAATATATAAAAATAAAAAGAAAAATTTATTCCCGCACAAGCTCGAGACATGCTTAAAAATGTCGATAGAGGCTGTTTTGTCCCTCGGCGCTCGCAGTGGTGCGCGAAACAGTAAAACACAAATCAGATACTCAATCTCGCGAGTATGAGTTTTTCTCTCAATACGTATTTACAAGGAACCCCGGGGATACGCGATCGTGCGCTAATTAGAATGCGCGTATCGACGGGCGCAACCGAATCGCCCAGTTGTACGGAGTCGCTGGGAGGACGAGTTTTTCACGCGCATTCGAGTCCTGGGCTCTCGGCATTTGCATTAATCGGACAGTAAATTGATCGCGGCCGTCGATCCGCGTCTGCCCCGCCGAGAACATTTTAAATTCTGACGGAGGCCCGCGAGGCGCCGTCCCCATCCTTTTCGAATTATCCTATCTGCAATTCAGATGGACGCCACGTGGGAGTCTAACTAACATTGCCGAGCTTCGATCTTTGCGTGTCGCAAGGGCATAGTAAGCGCCTCCTCCCGCGCAAAAAGGAAAGATGAGAGTCGACGTTGAGGCTACCCACCCTACCCTTACTCGACACCGACTTATTCTTCATCCAGGATTGTGAATACAGTGCAGGACGATTATTTAATCTTTCGTGCTTTTGTGCGCTGCTAATCTTGCGCTACCATTACTTTCATTATTATTTTACCATTCAACATTTTTCATGCTGCAGAGAACAGATAGTGGATTACTATACTTACAATCACGTAAATTCGTGATAACAGCTTTGCTTTATCATCTTGTTGGAATGTTTAAATTTGACAAATATCGAATATAATAAACAATATTAAAAAATACCCGGCATTCACGTAGCTAATACAATAGCTAAAATTTTTTACAACTTTAGCATTCGCAATTAATCAAATTAAAGAAACAATCAAAATATACATATGTAGAATAAAGATAAAATAAAAAAACCTATAAAATTCATTATATATATATATATATATATATATATATATATATATATATACAAATATAGATTGAAAGATATATATTGAGTTATAAATTATACGTAATTTTAAATATAAATTATATCTTTTGAACGAGACAACTTTATTAGTATTTTCTTTAATTTGTAATAAAAATTATCTAAAAGAAAATATTGTCTTATGGAATGATATATATAATAAAATTCATAAGTTATTGCAAGTTGGGGCAAGAACACGAATAAACTAGTGGCAACAAGAATTAAACAGAGAACATAAATCTTTTTTCATCGTATTTATTATTTATTTTTATGGATATTTTATAAATATTTCAATTTGTATAGAACTTTTAAAATGATCGATATTTTAATAACAAATATGATATTTATTATAATTCACATTATGAATTAATCATTTTTATGAGATTTATTTTTAAATCTCAAATTCCTTTATGACGATTCAGATAAACAATATATAATCAAATAATAGCTTGTTTCATAAAAATTTTGCAATATTTAAATATATACATACATATTTAAATATATATATATATATATATATATATACATATATTATATACAAATATTATGGATTCGTATGTCGCGTAATTAATACGTCTATTTAGAATTATTTAAATGACAATTTATTTTATAAATGTCGACATAATGATCAATTTATTATATTTATTGATATGATTCGCTTAAGTGCTCAAATTTTGTTTTTAAAATTTTAAATTAAATTACATAATTTGTGAAAAGCGTATTTTCAGAGATAATATATTTTTTTGAAAGCTCATAAGAAAATTGTCTCCATAAAATACAAGACATCCTCTTTAATAAAGGACTTGAAATGAAATATGAAAATGTTAATGGGCAGATGATTTTCTACAAGAATTGAGAATTTCAATGAAAATGTCACTTGAATTTGAAAAGTCCATATGCTTATTCTATTATTACAAAACAAAAAGCGTAAATGTAATATACTGCTATTTGAATATTACTATTAGTAATAATTAAATTAATATAATTATAAGTTTAGTTGCGGCGATAAACGAAGATAATAATTGAAGTTCCTAAGATATAAATTAGAATTAGAGTTAGGGCTTGAATTTAAATGATAATAGTTCAAAGTAAATAATGTGAATTTCCTATCTGCCAGTATTATTATTTGAAATTATCATGAAATAAATTACCATCTTCGATTAAAATGAATACAGTTGCACTTATCAGAAAAATTCGGGGGCACGTCAAACTCGATATTTATGAGTCATGCAGTAGGAAGGGGCCGGAAAACAAGTTCGATATGTGATAATAGGAATTGCAGTTCTTCTAAGGCAGCCAGTTTCGTACACTTTATTTACCAAGCTCTGGATCCATAAATTAAGGCAAAACATCAGTTCCTGATCCAAAGAATCACTATTATCTCCCTATGAATGCATTCCTAATAATGTTAACAAAAAAAAAAAAAACAAAAAAAAAAACAAAAAAACAAAAATTTGCTTTAGGGCACAAAGCCAGTACAATGCAATCAGCGAATAATGATTGATAGAAAGTGATTTTCATTGGAATTCGTTGTTTCCTTGATAATTGCTCTCGAGGAACGAGGGACAGAGAGGGATGAAGGGTGTAGTGGCGGTGGTTGTACCGTTGTGTAGTGTAGTGTAGCGTAGTGTAGTGTAGTGTAGTGTGCGCGCGCGTGTTGAGGGGGGTGGGGGTGGGGGTGGGGGGGGGGGGGGAGGTGTGCAATATCAAGCTCGGGCATAAATTAATGGGGCACAATAGGGACGCGCGAATGGCTAAGGAAACGTTCGTACGTCGTGCGTGAATCGCGTGTGTGGATACACGATGTGGCGCACGCGTGTGTGGAATTGCGGTGGCGCGAGGCGATAATAGCCGCCGGCGATCGAGCACGGATCACTGCTATTATCCGGGTGAAAAATGGTTTCCCCAAACAAATTTCCAAAAAAGAGCTGCAACAATTAGTGGATAGCCACGCCGCAATGCTTTAGCAATTAGGTAGCGAGCGCCGGGGATGACCCTTAGGTGAGGAAGCCCATAGTGAGCCCGTTCGCTCTTGGGAAGCGAAAATAAACGAAATGTAAAAAAGGACGGGCAAAAGGAGAGAAATGGAAGGACCCAGGGAATGAAGCGACCGCGAGCGCTAGTTTTTGAGATCGCTGCCGTTGTTGCTGCCGTTGCTTCTTCGCCTTATACAAATCATGCCCAGGCCTCTATACTTATAGATGCGGTCGCTCTGTACAAATCATTTTTTTCGGTCTATACTTAGATGGATGGCAATAAATGTCAAGGGCACCAGCGGCCCAGATATTGCGTTTCTTAAGTTGAGAGAGTGACGCTGAAATTGCTTGCATAGGGAAAAAATGGGCGAGATTTTTTGCATTGAAACTTTCGTTGGTCCCGTTTCTCGACAGCTCATTCCTATGTTTATGCGCACTATTTTGCTAATTATATACCCTTTCAGTGCTTTATCATTGAATTATGAAAATGCCTTTGGTTATATATGTATATATGTTTGATCGTGTCTTATTATGATATTTCTCTAGTCCGTAGCTTACCATTATTATTTATCTATTTATCGTCAGCTTTAATTGCCACTTCATTATTCATTTTGAAAGTTATAATTATTAAATTTTCGTATCATATTCATGTTATCTTAATCGATATAGCCACACACACACACACACACACACACACACACGCACGCACACGCACACACACACACACACACACACACATACATATATTAATTCTCTCATAATTTATTCGATCATCCAATATAACGAGACTTTAAATATAAGAAGAAATCACATACCAAACCATCGTTTATTCTGACGTGGTGTACTAAGAATATAGTAAGAATGATCGTTTTTGAATAAATAAGCAATCGGTTAAAAATAATTTCACCGCGTATCGCATTAATATAATTATCAATGTAATATTTCAAACTTGAGAATCATACGTTGGACATAAAAAGAGCAAATTCTGGCGTTTCAAGTATAAATTAATCTCTTTCTGTACACACGGTTGACGTAAATGCGAAAATCCGAGAGATTCGTACTAAAAATATCAAGTTAAAGACTCTTTATTGGAAGCTCTCAATAATTCATAGGCATTTGTGTAAATATTTCATATCACAGGATAGGGGCAAAAATCTTGAGAGAAGTTTGCAATCAATGACGAAGAAACGGCTTAATAACTCGATTGAATATTGAAGACTAGAAACGACTGCAGACGGGAGAGGGAGAGGTATTGAGAGAGATAGAGAGATAGAGAGATAGATAGAGAGAGATAGAGAGATAGAGAGAGAGAGAGATAGAGAGAGAGATAGAGAGAGAGAGAGAGAGAAGGAGTGAGGGAGGGAGATTGAGCGACCGAGATGTGGGAGTGGGAGAATGAGGGTGAAATAGTAGTTTGCCGTGATAAAGGGCATCAATTAGCCAAGTATCCGGAAGCCGAGCGTGTAAAAAAGTCTTAAATCTGCCAGAATCGTGCATCCTTATCGTTTTTCAGGACGCTTGCCAAGGTATCTCTTCGCCATCATTAATTCCATTGTCTCCGCGGGTGCGCGACTTGCGGCCTTATAACTTCCCGGCAATTAAGCTACCCGATTTCCTACGGAGTTTCGCCGGGCCGCGCGACCTCGGGATCGAGGCTCACGCGGACGTTACGAGGGAGAATGCGACGATAAGAGAAGAAGCGTCTCGCGCGTACGTGCGCGCACTATCCGAGCTTAATGAATCGGAAGGAATAATGGCAATCAGCAAAATATAAATGAGGGACGCCGAGACGATCCGGCGTACGCTCGTCACGCACGCCCACGCATACTCCTCGAGCTCCCGTAGGTGCGAACGCGAGGTGAGAAATGAGGTTTGATTATGAGGGAAACACCGCGAGTCGCATAATAATCGAGCGCCCGAGATGGGAATTACCGACTCCCTATTCTCGGCTCGACCGACAAACTCGATTACCGCCCTACTTCTCGGCATAATTAAGACAAATTTATTATTTAGCTGCACCGAGAAATCTTTTAATTCGATTTTAAAAACTCTAGTATCCTAAGAGTCATAGAAAATTATCTTTTATTCGCTTCTGCTTTATGATTACTAAAAACTATATTACATTCGCCTTTTCATACATTTCTTCTTCTACGGAATATTACTATTAAATTAATAAGAAATTTCATTATATCTGCATGTTTAATCTATACTTTATTTTGTTCTTAATTAAAGTTTCATAACAAATGCATACATTCCCTGCATGTTCATGCAATAACTTGAAAATTTTTTGTCTCTACAATATCCATTTCTCTCTCTCTCTCTCTCTCTCTCTCTAATTCTTTAGTCTCTTTCTTATATCAAGAATCTCCTGAGATTTAGATCCTTTTAGTATGAGCAGATTCTATGATTGATAGATTAAGCGAATCTTACGTAATCACATATTGTAATAAGAGCGAATCAATATTAATTTACGAATTAATACACACAAGGAAATTTTCCAATATTCCCCAACTAATAAAGTTTTAATAACGAGAGCTCCGAGTATTCTTCCGTCCTACCCAGAATTGGAATTATTAATGCCAAAATTAAGACGAAACGAGTACTTCTTTATACCAATGAAAATAACTTTTACGATTCTTCTTAAGATGTTTTGGTCGATTCGAGAAAAATTACAACCCATGCTGCTTCTACTGCAGCTGTCAGATCGAATCTTAGACTCGTAGGATGTAGTTTTATGTAACTGTCTGGTCACGAAGCGAGCGAATCTGGTCTCACGAGTTCTGGGAAAAAAATATGTATATTGTGACCACCATGAAATGTTCGATTCTATGAAAAAGTATATTACAGTGTAAAAAAAAAAAAAAAATTGATGTCGCTTTACTACCACTAAAGATAATATTAATGAATAATGCAAATTATTTAGAGGATATGGAAAGCATTAATTTTACAACCTAAAATGTTGTATATATTGTAACTCATAAGGTCCTTGCACTTATACATTGTATTTATATTAAAGAACTTTTACTTTCATAATTACATAACGTATTACTTTAGCTTTAATACATCAATAAATAGCAATTATGCTTTAAATGAATATTCTATAAAGTTTTGGAATTGAGCAAATTTTTTTTTTTTTTTTTTTTTTTTTTTTTTTTTTTTTTTTTTTTTTTTTGAAATAGAATAATAATACGCAATTTAATTATTTCAAGTATACGAAAGAAAAGCTTTTCATTGAAAGCAGTAATTCTACGATTTAAAGTCTACTTTAAAAATTAAATAGAGGTACCGAAAAATTAAATATTGACCCCTTAATTTACGCTGTCAATATTTTTGTTTGAATGATAACTCGTCGGTTTAAGGTGTTGACACGAAAGTGTTAACGTTGATAATAAAATTGTTGGTTACGTTTCGGAAGCTCATAATTTTACTGTCATCTTTCATATCTACGTTATTCTTTAATATAATAATGGCAAATCAACTTTCAAATTATCAATTTTGTACATAAACGTGAACATTATTAATAATTATATACTACTCTATGGCGTATATATTACACCATTATGTATATGAATATATATATATATATATATATATATATTATGTTATAATTGTAAATTATATTAATGATTTTATGAACTAAAAGTGTGGTAATATATTTTGTTCATTTTTAATATATTTTTAAATAATGCTTTAGAATAAATTACCGCTGGACAAAAAAATTTTTTTTCAAAATAATGAATTTTAAATGATCCTCGGAACTTTCTTTCGAGCGACACAAACAAAAAGTTCCATAAGCTATTCGCACATAAATGTGTAAAATTTTGATGAATTACTTTACTTCAAATAAACAACATTCTATTCCACACTGGAGATACAATCAATTAAGTAATGTAACAAATATTGCAAAAGATATAAACATTAGTGCCATGACGGTAAGGATTCTTGGATATCCGTTATGTTTTTACGAGGAAGAAAATTCTTAATATAAATCGGTGCACTCAATGGCTACATGGAGATAGCGTGATTTAGGAAGCAATTCATATTGACAATAAAGTCACGTGACAACGCAGGTCCGATGATAGTCCAGACAAAGAAATCGAATCGGTCTTAACTGGCGGTGTCGATTAATAACCACGTGCTGGAAGTTTTCTCTCTCTCTCTCTCTCTCCCTATATATATATATATATATATGTATCTATCTATCTATCTATCTCTCTCTCTCTCTCTCTCTTTCTTGCACGCACAAACACATACTCCCGCGGAAAA
Organism: Ceratosolen solmsi marchali; assembly: GCF_000503995.2. Classification (NCBI taxonomy): domain Eukaryota; kingdom Metazoa; phylum Arthropoda; class Insecta; order Hymenoptera; family Agaonidae; genus Ceratosolen; species Ceratosolen solmsi. The sequence continues at coordinate 17,369,965 of NW_011948414.1, forward strand.
GAAGCTTTGAGGGATTTTCCAGTCACGTACGTAAAGGCCAGAGTTAATTTACGAAATAAATAATATCCTCCTCTTTCTTACTTTCCCGCGCTGAAAATACAGAAAAGGGGCATCAGAGGGTGCAGTGGCATTGTCGTAGGAGGATGCCACAAGCGCAAACCGATGAGACGAGTGAACAAGAGAAAGAGCACGAAGGGAAAGACGAGGTATGAACGAAGCGTGCAAGGCTCGCTAAGAGCGAGTGGGACATGGGGGGGGGGGGGGGGGGGGGGGGGGGGGGGGGGGGGGTATTGGCTGGACTCATAAAGCTGCCTACGTGTCGAGCGTAATGAGAGCCGGTGATTTTTCTGGATACCGGCCGGTCAAACGATTTCCGAAGAAAAATGAATATCAGTTGGCCGGACAGGGACTAAGGCGGAGTGGAATCAGCTGTAGTTTGTCCATTGAGTTCGTATGCGAGTGTGTGCGTGTGATTCTTAAGTGAACATCGAGCTGTCACAGTCTCGTGAAATTTGGAATTATCGTGGCGATTATTATCAGTTTGTCTGGAAGCAAATATGAGACTTGGTTGGCGTTCGTATATTTCTTTTTATTGTCATTGTCCAGCTTACGGCTTCATTATACGTTATAATTCGCTTCTATGATAGTTAATGCGTCAATGAATAATCATGTTCGATATTAAAATTAATATATATTTATTGAAAATAATATCCTTCTCATTATGGAATATGTTGATTTATGAATAATAATCTTATCATATTTATAATTATAATCTTCACAATAACAGATCACCGAAACCTATGAGTAAAATGAAGTAAAAATAATATGTGCGCTTCTCTCTGTGTGTGCGCGTGTGTGTGAGTAGGTGGTTGGGTCGATGTGTTATATATTCTTTATTGTTACGAAACATGTCATTGTCATGGAGTATGTATCATCTTATAGGGAAAAAAGCTTTATTCATATTTATATAATATGAAGAATAAAAATTGAGTTTTATCGTATATTTCTTATTTCATGAAAAGGCAATTTCATATTAGATACTTTTAAATAACATTTTCTATTATACAATATTCATGATCATATTTTTATGTGCAAGAGACAAATGAATAAGATTTTGTAGGAACGTGATGTATATATATATAAGAATGCAATACTGAAGAAATCTTTATTTATCAAATGACGATAAATTATTTTTTAATTATTATATTTTATTATAAAATGATGATGGAATAAAAGTTTTCATGTAAGGGAAATTTATTATTGCATTATATAATATATTGTTAATATAATTTTGAAAATAAATTCCATTCTATTTTGATTCAAAAACAAAACCTTCTTTTCAATCGAAGCAAATATTTATGAAAGAATTAAAATTAGAAATTAAAAAACATATATGACTTAATAGAATGGAATGATTAGGCATTATTCGTCTACATGCTTTGAAATGCTGAGCATAGAATTTTTACACGCATGACAGAGTACATAAGCAACGATCCATAAATAAAAGTCATAAGAGGAGACTAGATCGTAAACCATGTTAAAATACAAAATGTGTGCGCGAGCGTGTGTGTATAGGGGTCAAGAAGTATTTGAGAGGTGGATACGACGACTTACTGAAGGAGGTAAGGAATAGTAGAGTGGTGGTGGTTGTGTGCGTGTGTGTGTGTGCGCGCGCGCTACGGGGGGGGGGGGTTGAATACACTGTAAAAAAAAGGGGAGAATCATGCACCCGAATACACTGTAAAAAAAAGGGTAGTATCATGCACCTCTCCTTTTCGCGCGCCTGCAAGTAACCTAATACCCAAGGCATATACACGGGGCATCATTTTTATAGCGGGCAATTTCATTTGAGCCCGGGGCTCATGCAGTGGTTTCTGATGAGCGCTCGTATATATACGTATACATGTACGTATACGCGGTGGTGTCAGTCGCGTATCCTTCTCCTTTCACCCTCTTTCCCCAACGTCCTCGCTCTCGCTTTCCCGACACCCCCGAGCACCACCCAACGCTATCTTTTCATTAAAACGCCTCATCCGTGAAGCGCGCTGCAATGATGAAAGAGAGGAGGAGACAGAGAGAGAGAGAGAGAGAGAGAGAGAGAGAGAGACAGAGAGTGAGACGGGGTGAAAAGAGTGAGAGTGAGAGAGAGAGAGAGAGTGAGTGAGTGATACGGGGAAGGGGGGTGGGGTGGATAGGTGGCGGCGCCGTAGGGTGGCAAAAGGCAGAGTCGCTGGCTCGACTCTACGCTGAGTTTTCCTTCGTTTCATATCTCAAGCCCTCTCCCTCTCGCACGCTCCTCTTTCACTTTCAGTCGCTTGCTCGCATCCTGCTCCACCCTGATTAATGCCTCAGCTAATAACGTCTGCTCTCCAGGGAGAGAAGTCCAGCGCGCGAGTCGGAATATAACCGACAGGACTTATGCTGAATTAAAAACACGCGCTCTGTTGAGCCCTTACCCTCCCCATGAAATATATTGCGCAAAAGTCATAATTAAGCGCTTGATTATCAACGTGATCAGTCGTCTCGTTTTTGTTATGCGGGCGTCTAATTCCCGGCAATCGATGCATCGGCCGCCCCCTTTTCCCCTCTATTTAGACACTTTCCAGCCCGACCAACGTTCTTCATTCCAAACCTCATGACTCTCGTAACTTCATTGTATGCTTAAACATAAATGTTCATGTAAATTTCATAACTATTGCCGATATTAACATAAGTCGCTCTTCCTTTAGTTTCCGCTGCAGAAACATTGGCTGAAAATGTTTGTAGTTTCAAATGCGCGCGCTAACAGCAGCAACAACCACGCTCTACACTTTCGTTTAAAAAATCCGACGACTTAATGATTATTCGCAAAATAATGCAAAAACAGGGACGTTCTTCGTACTCGCGTCGATTGCGCAACGACGGCTCGAGAATGCCATCGCCTCTCACTCGAATGCGCAAATGAAGGGAGTCGACATTCGTGGCTTATCCCCGAGGGGAAAATTTCCCAATCATGGTGAATAAGTGGCAAGAAAGTTCCTCCGAATCGCGGGTGATAACCGCAAAATGTGCCACACGTCCGAGGCGTAACCGTCGCGTCAACCGTCGTCGTGCCCTGGCGGTTGATTAACTGCTCGATGATATTCCCCGAACCGTATAAGGTCGAGTCTGTCCTTCAGCATCACGCTATGCGGAATTTTTTAACACGTGCGTGCTTGGGAAAAAGTCGAAAGCAAACTCGCGTTCTTGGATCGGCGCCGATGCGATTTCGCGGAAGGGATGCTGATAGTTTCGCTCGGAAAAAACGCCTCGATAGGCTGTATTATGTGGTTTTATGGAATACCATCAGTGGCATTTTTCTATTAAAATCAGAAAAATATCGAATTTTATTAGTGGAGCCGAGCGGAAGGAGCTCGCGTGCACGGCCAGCGTTTTTAGCGGTCTAGAGTCATAAAGAAATGTAATGCAAGTATTGTTTGGACAGTACTTTAATTTTCGTTTTTCAATTGTCATAAAAACTCCCTTGTTATTTGTCTATTAATAGTCTTAGTCGACATCGAGGCGAATCTCTGTTGTTATGTTTTGCCTCAAATTATCGAGTGAGCTGCATTTTTTTTTTATCACTATTATTATTATTATTATTATTATTATTATTTTTAACACTTTATTTATTGTAGAAATAATACAATTAAGGATTGTCGAATCGTTTAAAATATGATTACTATATAGATTGTATTGTGTAACTGAAGAAGGTATTACTTTATCAACGGAAAAATGTACGATCCAATAACATTATTGTGACGGATTTGAAAATTAAAGGACTTTTGCATTATATATGTCATTTACTAGTTATCACTTATTGATAAACTTTAATGTCGATCAATATTAATAAATTATAATTAATATCTTATAATCAAAATAATAAGTCTGATACTTTATAATACAGGGAATGCAATATTAATTCAAAAACTTTTCCTTTTATACTGTCGTCTCATTCAGCCCGTAAAAGCTCCATCAAATTCTTCTACTTTTCAGAAACAAAAGTTTGCTGTATAATTGTCAGTCATTAAATATTAATTTTTGCTCTTATATAGTTTTATATTGTTTTTGCATTTTTCCAACTATATAGACGATCAAGGAACCGTAAACTATTCGTAAAATTATTCATAATAAATATATTTGCTACTGTAGAATTACCATGAAATTTTAAAACTTTCTACGATTGATTTAATTGAATTATTACACTAAATTGTAGAAAATCCAGTCTGCCTTTCACTTCGTGCAGCTTATCTTCTGATAAGCTATGTAGTTTCACGTTTTTCATTTGGTACACTACACGGTCAACTACTTAACGTTTATTTTATTCCACATAATTATTTCATTACAATATCATAAATATTTCATATTTTGTGTATATAATGATATTTTAAATTTGTAATTTATACTCTTTTGCAAACATATGAATATCTTGATAATATAGAAATATTAATGGATTTATTTATGTTTATTATTAATAGTCTCAATGAAATGAATATATAAACATTTTATAATAGATAATTAATTTAGACGGTTAAACTGAGGTTAAGTTGCACTTACTTTACATGCAAATACTTTTTGCATTTAAAGAATAAAAAATATTATTTTTATTTTTTATAATCCTAAATTATTATTACGGTATCATTGCCTCATTTAGGTTATTAAACTATTATTTATTTTATAAGACTACGATATATAAAAACATAGTATTATTATTTAACACGTTATTGTAATTGAAATTATTGTTTGCAGTCTTATATTTCCTATAATACAAAGCGAACGATGAATCGTAAGTAATATATGCATAAATAAATAAAATGTTTAATATGTACAAATTCAAATAAGATTTTTCGATAATTTTTATTCACTCTTCGACTCAATATAATTTGTAAATTTTAAGTTTCAGTAAATGTATTACATTAAAGTTATGTATTACATTATTCCTCCTCTTATTATAATAATAATTATTATTAGTGTTATTGCATAAAGATAGTTGAAATTGATTGGGACGAAATTTTTAAAAACGTACTGCATAATTCGATTAAGCAAAAAATTAATTAGAGAAAGAAAACTTAAATTTCGCAGTATCCGTTGAATGTGACGTAATTTCATTATCAAGTCGTTATATCATTATAATATAATAATTAACAAATAATTATCAAGCGAAAAATTAAAAGTTTTAAAATTATATTTGAATCGTTATAATAAAAATCATTTAATTAGAAATAATTACAAATACGGCATTAGTAATTTCTTATACGATGATAAAAGTCATAATCTCTTTACTTACCGAAATAGGTGCACATATATGGTTTCCACATCATTACATAATTGGTTTTATCTAAATTACATTAATAAATTATTTTATAATTTCACAATGCTGATGAAAATAAATAATAAATCAGTTGAAAAGATTAGTAGCATAAAGCAAGAAATGTGGTGGATAATACTTCCGGGTTCCGCATATTTAGGAAAGTGAGTCAACATCATTTTCTAGTGATAGGAAGTGCCGCAAGAAGTGGGGGAGGGGGACTGAGCACCGAACGAGTGACTGCCACGACAACACGCGTCTTTCTACATATACAACTTCAACTTTAGTGCTGATGCACAGTTGAAGCATGTGTTGAGCGCGTCAACTGTAATTTATTAGGTGGACAGGGCAGATTAGTAATTAGTCGTTTGTAATAGTGCAGAGGGAGCATGAGAAAGAAAAAAAAAGTTATACTTTCTACAGTAATACAGTCTAGTCTGGTATGTCTCTCTCTCTCTCTCTCTCTCTCTCTCTATATATATATATATATATATATATATATCTTTTTTTTTTCTTCCTCTCTTCATCTGTTCTTGCGCGTTTAACAATGTACGCATATATAAAATCGGAGAAATCGAATGATGCAAGTTACGTTAATCACTTATTTTACTTATTACGTTAACTTCGGTGCTCTACTCGATTAGTAAATTAGATTTTATATATTTCAATTACTAAGTAAATGTAATTATACACATATTTTATATTATTTTTTGGCTTCGCGAGAGGTGCTTCATACTATTTCACTTACTTGCAATATCAATTATTTATATTTATTTTCCTTCCACCAGGAAAAGAATTATGACATTCATGACGTTTTATCTCGTGCAATAAATGTATTAAAGTACTTTATCTCTGCTTTACCACTATAGATTTATAATTTTTATATTAATCACGCTGTTATAATAACTGATACATTAAAAATAAAGTAAAATTAAAATTAAGAGTAACAAAAGTAAATGAAGGTATGTATCGTTATTTAAGCAATTGCTAAACAATTGCATCATTAAGAAAAAAAGTCATATAAGAAATTGGATGGTCATCCTGTTATATACAACTAGTACGTTTTATCCGTCCTCGTTCGCTTCATAAAAGAAATACATAAATGAATAAAACTATTCACTAAATTTCACCAAAAATAAATGCAGATCTCGAATTAACACGAACAAAATTACGAAATTCTCTAGCGTTTTGTATTCTATAAATATTGATGTGAAGGAGAAACAAGCAAAGGAAAAAAATTATGTACACAGTGGAAAAAGTTGCAGAAACTCATTGCATTTTCATTCACGCTATTAAGAAACTTTAGGATGGTTCTCCGTTCCGTAAACTTTTTTTTATAAAAAAACTTATTTTTATGATTAGTATAAAAATATTCTATACCCATACAAATCAATTAAATAATTTAAGAATTTGAAATGAAGTGCTTTATTGCTAATATTAAATATTTATACATGTAAAATCAGAGCCTAAATACATTTATCATAATAAGCTTGAATTAATTATACAAATTTTGCAAAAGAATATTTATAAATGAATATTTCTTGAAAATTCATATTTAACATAAATGTACAAATAAATTACTTATCTAAATTTAAATCACAAATTGCATTTAAGCACCAAACTATTATTGTTTTAATAAACCTAGAGCAGTTTTGGTATACAATAAAACTTAACGGAAAAGTCCAAATGCCCATCTAAAAAGTGGATAACATGACGCGTCCGCATTATCCTAGGCATTTGGCTTTGTATTAAGACGTTTTGAACACACTGGACAGTCGTTGGTAACAGACGTCGCTTTTACAGTTCAAAGATACTGAAGATCTTACATATTGTTTCGAGAAAATTTTTATCCAATTGCAGTCCTCGAAATATCTAATAAACGTAAAAGTCATAAAAGATATAAAAAAATTTTAATCACAGATCTCTGTCGTATAATCGGAGTAATGTATATTACGACTTCTTGTTCCATAGAGAATGTAAGCACACTGAATCCTTAATTTAGAAAAATAATTATCATTCGTTATAATATAGGTTATGTTTAAATTTGAAGAATATTTATATTTTCACAATATTATTACTTTAATAATAAATAAATAAATAATAAAGAATATTACAACTACAACTTTTCTGCTAGTAAATTGATAATGATTGCCTTGTAGAATTTTTCCCTCGATACAGCATACAGAAATACCACAAAATATTCATTAATATAATTAAAAATATTAAATTATAATTTATTTGCATTTAATTATTACTATATATATATATATATATATATATATTGATATAAATGAATTCAATATTACATCATAAATTTTAAAATACTTCCCCATGCAATTCTAATGTTAAATTTGTTAATTAGTTAATTTATTAGTGAATTAATTGTAGATTAATCAATATTATAATTATAAATTTATTGGAACAAATGTAAAAACTAAAATTAAAAATTGGATTTATCCTAAGAATTCAAATAAAAATTACCCGAGGATAAGAAAAATTTTCCATTTATAATAATTAGTTGTTATTATAACTTATCTTTTACGATATTGCTAAAATATTTTTAAAGAATAATACATTGTATTCGTATAGAATTTTTATTATATAAATGAATTAAAATAACTTACATCCATTAAACATATTGAACATCTACTTATACCTGAAAAGTCATTAATAATTATGTCATATATATACGCGCGCGCGCGCGCACACATATATATAAATTTGTGAGTTATTTTAATATGTATGTATGAATATTTGAGTTAATAATAATGTTTGTATATGGCATGAAGTATTTTACATACATTTAAGAAAGAAATTGTATTATTTGTTATATTACGAATCTTTTCCTTAAATAATATTTAAAGAATAAAGATATTGTTTCGCTATCATAGAAAATTAAATATATACATTGTATAAGATTACTACACTAATAAATTATTACTAATACGTGAAATGTACAATATAATTTTCTATAACTATGTTGAAAAGACGATATTTTTCTTTTGCCCGTTTCATTTAAGTTTGACATTTATAAAAATAATTTTACCATTCTATCATTGACATTACAGTGAAGAAATTGTGTTTAGATTAGTATATCTATCATATATCACTACCCACGCCTCTATATCTCTTGTTGTACGTGTTTACAAAAAAAGAATATATCTGCAGTATAAACAGTCATGGTCTTGTAAAAGTTGTTGAGTACTGTTCTAAGTATTTCGCTTGGATTGCGCCCTTTATTGCAATATAATGACAATAAATTAAGTCAGAGGGAGGGAGAGAGAGAGAGAGAAGAACGGAAAAGCATGTGCGCGTAGACAAGAAAAAGAAGTTACAGCGAGAAAACGGCGTCAATAGTGCAAAGCGCCATTTAATTTAAAAAAAAAAAAAAAAAAATCACTAGAATCATACGAAGGAGTGGAGCAAGGTACTGTCATTAACGATAGCTGAATTATCTCTCATAAAACTTCTACATCCTTAGATTTATTATTTACTTCCGATGCTCGGTTTATTTTAGTAGGATGTAGAGAATGGAAAAAAGAAAAGAAGAATAGTGTTAGATGTACGGGCAATCTTTTCTTCTTTTGCGATTGTAAAAATGTCGAAGCGGGGGAGTCTTTCTTTGTGTATTTTACGAACATGGCAATTAACAGTTACGTAGAAGCATATTCTGAACTTTGGCTCGACTTCTTATCTTCAGTCAAGAATTACAAAACTTATTTAAGTGTTGGAACTCATCTTTTATTTCCTAATAATAAGCTACATTTTCTTTTTAATAGAGCGTTATTCGTTTAAAATTAAAACTGACCTCAGCTGCTGGCCTACAATTATCTTTCTTTTTTCTTTTTCTTTTTCTTTTTCTTTTTTTTTTTTTTTTTCTTCTTAAGGGCACAAAACATTTATGAAGTGAAATTTACCGTAACCTTTATTCCTCAAAAGAATGTAGTAAAGAACATTTCAAAACAATTAGTAAATAATGTTTTTATTTGCAATGAGATACTCAGATCTTATGAACTAATGCTTTCACAATATTCAATATCTTTTTTCATATTCATACAATGATAAACAACATTTTACATTTCAACTTAATTTCATAAAATTTATCCCAATGAAATTACTAAAATGATACTCTACCTAAGCGGGTGTGATCTTTTTCTTGTTTCCCCCCACCCCCTCTGTTTACTCATGTGCATATTTTTATATAAATTATGCATTTCATTATTTCATCAATAATAATGCAGGCAACGTTACCTCAATAACTATCTGGCTGATTCAATTATTGACAGGCCTGCGTAGTGACCGAAGCAGTAACAAGTACTGTCACTTTCTCGTATTATCTGTCAAAGGGAGAACGAATGAAAAGAGCCGAATGACGCTATCTCTATTAATTCCGACTTCCGACACCCATCGGCTAGTCCGACACAGGCGCGATCTCGCACATGTATGCATTGACGCAACTGAGGACCTATGAGAATTAACAAGCCATCTTTCTACTATTGAATATAAGTGTATACTGTTGCGTACGTGTAATCTTGCTAATCCATTCCGTCAACTTGGCTTTAACCGATAATTGCGTTATATACATGTGCGTGCGCGTGTGCGTGCGCGCGTATTTTTTTTCTTCTTCAAACTACTTAATTAGGATTTTATTTAATTTTATTTCCATTAGTAACGTAGTAATCTTGAAGAGTTGCAAATGCTAAGCAAAACGGACAAATCTATTCTTAAATTTATAAACACAACAGTAAGTAAGCAAAGCATGAACATACTCAAAGTTTTTAGAATCTTATTGTTAAAGAGGTGTTTGTCATATTTAACATAGAGCTGACAGCAATATGAAAGCAAATCAAGTGTCAATCAGAGTCTTGTCGTATACAACGAATAAATATGTGCGGCAAACAATACGTTTAAAGGTATAAGTAAGTTCAAAGTTATTATATACATGTACAACAATATTATAAATCATTGTAACTTATCCAATGAGTTAAAATGTAAAATCAATCAATTTTCTCGAAATTTTGAAAAATATTCCAATAAAATATTACGACTTTTTGATAAAATGTATTGAATGCCATTAATAAATTTATATGCATAAGTGTAAAAAATAAATAAATAAACGATCGATCAATTATAAAAAGAAGGGTTATTCGCATAAAAAACTTGATGGCTGAAAAAAGCATGCAAATACGCGCGCGCAATGAATGAGTGCATTATTCACAATATTTTAACAATCATGATATTATTCTGTATATATATATATATATATATATATATATATATATATATATATATATATTAGCAATAGAAACGATACATCTTGAATTTTGCCACTGTCCAGGCAAAGCACGAGAATGGAGATGTTAATGCGCGGCTTGACAAATGGCAAAACACGTTTTTGACGAAAGCTGGCGTTATGACGTTAGGCAAAGCTCGAGGAGGAGAGCTGAGCTCTACAACATATTACGTAGAGCGTCTCGGCAGCCTTAATTACAGAGTCGCTCTTTACCTAAGAAATCCAATCAACGGCTGGAAATTCCGCGGGCCTTATCCATGGCGCCTGCTTCCGGGCCGGCGTAATCCGGTATATTATAAAAGAGCGCGGAATCCCGGCACTGCCCCCTTGAACTTTACTCGTAGTAACAGGTTGTCGGCGAGCCAAGGTAACAGCCGGGCAGGTCGTTCGTTCGGACCTCGGGGCAATGAAAGGTAGGCCTGCATCGAAAATCTAGGAATGGCCCATTTCTACTCAAGTACCATCCCAAAAAGCAATAAGTATTATTTGAGTTTTAATTATGAAGAAAGCTCTTCTTCCTAACACCTACCTCTCCTTTAATGTATATTTTTCTAATAATTCCTTTTAGCATTGCATTTCAAGCCTTGATTTTTATTAAATGGAGTTTAATAAACTTACGCGAATTTTATTCAGTTGACAGCATAATTCTTAGTCTGCTACATACTGCTTGATCATCTTGGATCTCAACTCAAATATATATATATATATATATATATATATATATAATAGACATTGTTGCACTTATTTATTTGAAATTTATTTCTTATAAGTTCTATCAATTTTAAGATAGAACATTATTATTATTTTTAAACAGAAATTTATTAATTTTTCATCTCGATCATAAAAATTTATGCGAGATGAAACGAAAATAAAACTTGTGTTACGTATGCATACTTACTGGTCTCTTATATACGTGTAAAAAAAATGAAATTTTCATATATCAAATTGCAAAAATTATATTTCTGCAATCGGTCGGTATTCATATAAGACTAATTAATTTATCATTCATAATACTATTGTTGAAATTTTGAAAAATAATGAATTTCCTTGAAAACTTTATATACATATATATGTATATATATATATATATATATATATATATATATATATTTAATACCGTATGTGTCCCTTATACTTTTTACGCCTATTGAAGATGTCACACACCAGACTAGCATTACAATAAAATCATAGAAGCAACTGTTGATTATAATTTAAATAATAATTAAGCATTACAATAATAACGGGATTTTCAATTAGTGCCTGAGAAATTATTATCCAAAGGACCAAAGCAATCTCCGTATCGAAGGTGCGGCGGCAATGGGGTGCATCACGTATGTACCATACCCTTTCAGGTGTTGCGAACATTGGCAGGGGCACGCATCGACGAAAGAGAGATAGAGAGACTCGTTCGCGCACATGCAGCCAGATGCACTGCTTGCACTAAATCACAGTCGGAGCATTTATGAAGGCCGTAAAATCCCTCTTACTCCTACCAACACAGTCTCCTATTCTTTTTCCACTCTCCGTCTCCAATTCTCTCTCTCTCTCTCTCTCTCTCTCTCTCTCCAACCACCAATCTATCTATTATTCGTAAAAAAAATTAGTTAGAGTTTTTAGGGATCTCAGTACGACAAAGACGTGATATTTAAATTTCGTGATATTTCAAGGATACTGCGCATTTTAAAAATTACCTCTAAATAATTCGAGATTCTCCAATTAGTTTTACAAATATATGTTTAAACGAAACAATTTAGCCTAGGCAGTTATGCAATTATGCTTAAGTTGGAAAAATTAACGATACGTTGGAGCAAAGTGATTGAAAGTTATAATTCATTGTATTAGTTGATAAACATTTCATTCTTTCATTATTTTAATTGCTCGTTTAAATATCAATTTATAATTGAGAATAAATATAACAAAAATTATATCTTACTTTATAGCGATGAATTTATCGACTCTCTTAGCATATCGTACATATCAATAAGATTTCTTGACATTCCAATTAATTTTATTTTTCATTAGACATAACGGGAAGAAGTATAGAAAAAATATAGTCTGATATAAAAATGAAAAAAAAAATGTAAAAGTTGTATAATTGTATTTAATATAAAAATAAATAATTAAGCTATTCCAAATATTTCTTATCAGATAATTTATATAAGACTGTATTATATTGATTGAAAAATTTGACGACTTAATCTTATACGAGTTGAAAACAAAATGCTTTGATAAAAATAAGAATATAATTTTACTATTGAAAACAATTATAATTGAATATCAAATGTAATGATATCTCGAAATGTTGATTATTCAACAATACAATATAGTTTGACTTTTGCTGTACGTCAATGTCGTATTAACTAAAATTATTTAGATATGCGACGCAGTTCAGGCGGCAGGAGTCATAACTAATGATATAAATGCTTTTAACAATAATATATTTATTTTGATACGAAAATACTATTAATTACCAAATCTCGGTGGCAGTATCTTTTTACGATCGAGGCTATTCGGATAAATTCGAAATTGAAAATGTCTACAACATAGCTTAAATGCTACGCCGATACACGGATGGATAATACGTTATGTAACAATTTAATTAAAAAAAAAAAAAAAAAAAAAAAAAAAAAAAAAAAAAAATTAATAAAAAGTTTAAAAAGAAAAAGCAACAGAAGAATTCGGTCTTCTCATAAATGCATGCCGAATGCAATCCACTTGAGTAGTGCGGACAGAGCAGATTAGAAGTGGATAGAGATAACCTATTTGACAATGTGTACATGACTTTGGAAGGTGTGCGTATTTGCGTACGATATCGGCCAGAGTCGCCGTCTGGATCAAGTTGTGCTTGTAAACAAGAAAAAAATCCCCACCTCTGTCCATCAATCACTCATTCGCAGTTCCACGTACGCACACTACGCACACTAAAATGCAGAGACCCTCGCTCTCTCTCTCTCTCTCTCTCTCTCATCTCTATCTCTCTATCTCTCTATCTCTCTATCTCTCTATCTCTCTCTCTGTGTCAACACTCTGGCCAAAATGAGCCAAAGGCAACAGGCGCCCGCCGTTGCCCTGTGAACGTAAGCACGAAAGGACGGGGACGTCGACGCCCTCTTCAGGCACTGCGCGAAGAGATAATGACCGATAAGCGGAAAGAGAGTCTATACGTGCGTTTTATTTCGACTCTCGTGACTAATTGCTCATAAGCTAAGATAGCCTAGGAGCTTCGTAACCCGAGTTCGTTAGTTATTTATGACTTTATGAAATTTCTCGCTATGTTATGCTAAAGGATATTGGAGGTGTAATTATGTCACCGTGTAATATGACGAAACTGCGGCGAAAACTGACAAAATACCCTTGTACGATACACAATGAGTTATAACGAAAAATCCTGATGTTTGCATTATAATATTGTACTGTATTTGTAAAACAATCAATTAATTATGTATGGATTATCTAATAAAATAATTGTTGTAATATTATTATAAATTAGAAATACAACTAGGTATTCACGTATTAAAGATAGCGCGTGCAAATATATTGACGCGAGCGTGCGCGCACACACGCACGCAAGGGGTTCTCAATAATAAGGTATTTATTATTAAAGTTTCTCGATAAACAGTCATTCTTATAACAAGAATTTGTAAAAATTAAATTTTCTTCAGTCAAAGATTGTGTAAAAATTAAGTAAATATCGTCATATTTTATCGATTAACTTAAATAAACATATGCATCCTGCATAAATATGGAATAAAAAGGCGATAAATATTATCGGAATATGTGTAAAGCGTTCGCCGATACTACATGAATTCTATCAAATATGACTTCACTGCGAGTGTTATTGAAAAATGCTTTTAATCTTAGAAAAATTAAAAAAATATACATGTACAAATGTATACGTTTGTAATAAAATAATCCGAGTGTCCGGAAGCATTACAGTTGAATTAAAATATTCGAAATAATGGGTAAAAAATTCATTATTTAACTCAATAAAAATTAATTCGATTTCAAAATAATTCTAATTTTTAAATGTAGAAAATAATAAATAATAAATAATAAAAAAAATTGTCAAATATTACATTGCCATTTTCATACGACAAATTATTCAATTTTTTCTCTGGTTATATTATTTATTATAGAACTAATATAAAATTACTTATTAAAATATTATTAATTATTAATTATTTTATTAATTATTTATTCTTAAAATTATTTATTTTTACGAAAAAAAAAAAAAAAAAAAAAGAAAAAACAAAAAAAAAAAAATATGGAAAAGATTAACTAAAACGGTTAGCTATCGATATCTGAATGATACGATATCTCTACTCGGAAATATTTTCCGTAGTTTTATCACTATCCGTGACCCATCAATACGATATTATTCATCGAAATATCAATTCTCTCGTCTATAATTTCGTGTTCCTTTTTTACATTTTTAATTTACATTCAACATTATATTTGATTATATTTGAATAATTCCATTAGAATTATAAATTTTTTTTTTTTTTTATTTTTGGCTTTTATTTTGCACGAGACTTATCGAAACACAATGCATTCGTGTTACACAATATCGAAGTAAATGTAAATAAGGCAGGATGTTTATTAAGTATTCATCAAATATAATATACAAAGCTTTCTTAATTGTTGCGTATTTTATCACGTTGCTGCATTTATATTGTTGGGAGTTTTTTTTTTTTTTTTTTTTTTTTTTTTTTTTTTTTTTAATCGTATAGCATTAATCATTCGGCTCTTCCGTGAACAATTTTTATACGGTTCTCTAAGGATACGTCGACATAAATATTGAAGAATGAAACTCCATTGAAAATAAAATTCAGCTTTGTACTTAAACCTTCCTTCCTTCTTTTTTTTTTTTTTTTTTTTTTTAAAGTAACGCATTAACGTAAAAAATTATAAAAAAAAAAAGAAAAATAAGAAAAAAGAGGTAACGATCGGGTTGGCGGTAATTAATTAAACTCTTCGTACTTAACGACGTATTAATGGTAAACTCGTAGAACCTCGAAATCTCAGAAACAGATACGCGCTAGCGAGATAAAATAAAAGCATTGATATAAATAAACTTAGAAGAGCTGTCTATCTCTTACGTACTCACTTACGAAAGATCGGAGCTCACGATAATAACTATTACCTTAGGTGCGACCCTTGTTTATACCCGCGTCCCCGCATAACGCGTCAAATTAAATAGATTACGTGCATAATTCCGGGACGATGATTATCGTGGGCATCGTCAAACGCTCGCAGGAAAGGTTTCGGAAGGAAAGGAGTAGATGTAGTTGTTCGCTCGAGACAGGTGCGTTTCCATAATACCTTCAGCTCCTGCTTGGCTTTGCTCTTATTTCGCCAACCTATTCACAGACTTGCACGTGTCCCGGCTTTCAT
>NW_011948414.1:17385987-17398981 GCF_000503995.2 Ceratosolen solmsi marchali
CCTAAGCTCACTCAAAAGAAATATTCTATTAAAATTTAAATTCCCATCAATTTCGAAAATATTGATAATGAGCTTCAGTAAGTAGAGTTTTAGCATAGAAACATAATTTAGTTTAGCAATAAAGAGTGATCGGAGCTATCGTGTTTATCGATATAGGCTAAGCATTTTTTTTTCTTTTTTTTTTTTTTTTTTTTCAATATTATGTATATTAAGTTGCTTCTCTTGAAAAGAACATTCAACTACACATTTCAACGCCTTCAAATTCAAAGTTTTCAATATACAATATATATTATCATTATCTTTGTGTTTGTCATTAGTAATTTAAAAATAATTCTTATCTTTTTACTCCATCTAATTATTATAGAAATATTATATAATATTCATTGTTATAAATTTAAATATACTTATATGCGTACATGAAACTTTATCATTGTTATAATTAAATGAAATTATTAATGCATAATCATCGTATTCGTGGAAATAAAATGCGAGATAGAATCGTCAAGTATTTTATTTTTGAATTTATAGTCAGATAATGTATTGTGAATTTCGATAGGATGCCTTTTTTTCTTTTTTAATTCTTGAATAAAGCGGATATTAATGTTGTTATTGCATTGTTGTTATTGTTGAAAGTTGCATTACTTCGTATTAGTCATGACCACAACCTGATCCTATGTTTAATCCTAGAGTTAATCCTTCAGTCTCTATGGCGTACTATTTGGTCTTAAACATATTCGACAAATTTCTTAGACGAAATTATGTACAAAATTTTGAATCAATGCATGAAAAGTCATTTTCTCAATGAAAATTTTTATAACATTTTATGACTTATTTCATAATTTTAGAATAATCATCTTGTTGTGCATCAAATGCAGAGGAATTTTTATAAGTACTTATTTTCTCAGAATTTTTTTAATACTCAAATTATACTCTTTTATAAATAATCTCGTGGCCTACGATAGAAATACATATATTGTACATATTTTCGGTTAATATAGTAAAATTAAAATTGAAATTATTTTTCAGAGTAACGCAGAATATGACGTATCTAAATTGTTCTTATTGACACACGTAACATTATGTGGAATTCTATCGTTTTACCTATTTTACCGTTTATAATTCAAAAAAGAGTAATATGTAATTTAGTCTAAAGTGCGTAAGAAAATTTATTTCAATTTTTTCGAAGATATGCAAGTATCGAAAATTTTAATTGAAATCCTTGAACGAATGGACGATAATGTGCAAATCCAGCGACTAAACTAGTAAGATTTGTGTAACCGAATAGTGAACATTGTATATTTGGGAAAGTAAGTGGGCATACGCGATGAATGTTGAAGAAAGAAAAGTGATTATTTAAATACGATATTCGTCATCGTACGACGATTGTCGTGATTTGAATGCCAATAACTTTCATTAATATTCCCGAATAATAGCAATCATGTCATAATTATCTTTTGCTATATACGTTCATCTATTGCAATAATATATCAATATAACAACATTTGTGACAAAACAAAAAGAAAAAAGACAGACTACAGGTTTTGTTAATGAAAATTTTTTTTCAATATTATTTGCTTAAAATTGTGCATTTGTGTGCATCAATGGCCACTATAGACAGGAGTTCGGAGCATAATATTACGACTTAATTATTTTGACGAGTGAAAGCAAGTTTGATAGAAAATATATATAATATTCAAAGCATACCTATAAGGTTAACGAGAAAATAGGCAGTGACGCCTTATTAAAATAAAGCAATTGCTTTTTGAAAATATATAATCGTTGGATTTTATTCGTCATGCTGATTTTAGTAAAAATTAGGCACTAAACTATTCGTCACTAAGTCAGCACGTCTAATTATTTTATGAAAGTTCACTTAATTTAAAAATTTTAATATCATTAGATTATTATTGCGAAGAAAAAGTTTTAACGAACGGGCGTTATTATGAGTTTATAAATTTCTGGGGACGCGTTAGCCACGATTAGACGTTTTATATTAAATGTCGAGCTGCGACACTTCTTCCTACTATAATTCACTGCATTTGCTAAATCGACGAGGACAATTAAACGGCATTTAAGCAATGATGAAAGTAATTATCATTACAATATCTGCTGTTTCAAAATGCATCCGTTATTCCAATGTAAAAAGTTCCTCGACATCTCGATTTTCACACAAGCTGCGCCATGATTTGCACGCTACGGTTGTTAAAACCATGTGTGTCATGAACCGGATGACCCCAATGAAGTATGCGCACGAGAAAGTGAAAAGTCCATGTAAGTGGCCTTTAATATCCGAGAAGGCGAGTAATGTAGGCGCACGTATTAAGAAAAGACTTGGCATTTATTAGCAAAATGAGAAATCATAAATTATAACAACGAGCATTCGCGATCAGTTAAACCCTTTAGGGTGGAGAGGTCGCGAAGCGAATGGCGGTCGGTCTCAGTCGACCGAAAAAAGCAGCACTCATTCACTGGATCTCGAAAATGATCTGTAAGCACCGCGTCCTCGTAATTGGCAACCCGAATTCGACGGACGTGCACTTCCACGTTTTCACAGTGCATTCCGTGCATAAAGGGGCGCACGTCGAAGCGGCGTTCGCAACAAGGCCGGGCGATGAATATCTATGGTGTATGCAAAGTATTCCGTGTTGGCCATAACAAGCACCTCATTGACCCATTGGTGCCCGGGGACCGCGGCCATTATTATCGGCCTCGGGCCCAGGAACCAGTTTACCGACTCGGCTGACATCGGAATCCGATTCCACGCGTCCACCTTCGGCCCGCCGTGAATATTCAATTGGCCGATCACTTTCCCATTTCGCGATAAATAAACGCGGTAACTCTGCCCCACCTCGCCTCGCCATAACCTTCGCTTGGGTTTCAAGTATTTGCCGGGTTTATCGGACGACGTACAATGCTCGAGCGTCAATCAGCTCGATTATCATTTTTGTTAAATAATAGGCGCTTGCTCGCTTCCCATTGCTAATGGTTGTCAACATATTTTTTATTTTTTGCTCAGACGTAAGATCGATATCAAACACCTCGGTATATTCAATGACATAACGTTTCTATCTTATTCTCGATTTTATTGAAATTGACGGCGACGTTAATGCTTCATGGCTATTGTATGGTAAATTTTAAGATCGGATCCCTACTAACCGATCCCAATATTCCACGCATCTTTTATCAATGGCTTTCAATTTAATACGTTTATTAACAAATTAATGCTCCTAATGTGAGCACAAATTAATAGCTCAATGACGCAAACTCTAAAACGCTATTTTATCTTAGACAAGTGAGAAATTATATCGTATGTTAAATAACTATTTGCTAAAAATTTTTTACCGATTTTGATAATGAGATTAGAAACGAAAGCTTCTTGGTTCTGCTAAATAAACGGTAAATTTTCAAGAATTTAATAGTGTACAAATAAAATTTCATGCAAACTTTAATAAAATATAATGTATTTGCTCATTTAACGAATTAAGGAAAATTAAATTGTTATAATGTGTAAACAATATTCTAGATAAGGATTAATATATGCCTAGATAAATGTAGAAATTTGAATTTTTTGCTATGAAAAGATGCCTATGAAAATATCAAGATTGCAATTTAAATAATAATTTGAAAATTAATATTAATGTCAATTCAAAAAACAAAACAAACAAAAAAACAACAACATCATATATCATAAATACATAAAAATTTCTTTAATTTCAATAAACATTCAATAAAAACAATCTTCAATTCATTCATATCCACCATATGAAGTTATTTACTAATGGAAAAATTAAGCGAGTAACCAACAATGCACCAAAGCCACTTTTACAGTACGAGTATTACCGTAACGACGTCGTTCTGATATCCAAATCGAAAATTCTTCAATTGTCCCCTTTCCGTGAACTTCCGTTATGCGTAAATGACCCCCTCCCCCCTCTGCCGTCATCTGACTTTGTTTCAACGTCGATCGTTATCATTGTCACAGAAACTCTTTGCTTACTGTTGACGTTTGATCCGAATCATTTCATCGCCAAGAGATACGACATTAAGTTCCAAATAATTAAAATATATATAAGCCTTAGTCTTTATTAACTATACGAAGTGAATTTAAATTAATTTCTTAGCAATAATACACTAAAAATATAAATGGTTGCTTTTGTATTAAATCAATTAAAATGGAAAGAAATGTAGATTAAAAAGTATGTTCTTGAATCTTCAGATAACTTCGATCTAATCATAATCGTTTGAATATGATTAGAATATATTTATCACTTTTAAATAAATTTTTATCAGATATTAATTTATTATCTCAACGGCAAGTTTTAAATCATTTTTAAAATACATTTAACGCTATGTATTGAAAAAAAAATAGTGTCTAATAATTAGGTAGAATTCCAATAAATATGTATATATATATATATATATATATATATATATATGTATATTTAGGCAAAGTGAAAAAAAACTCATCATTTGATACCGCCAGTGGGTTTTTGTGACAAATTTATATTGATGGAGCATAATGATGCATAATTCTCTGTGAAAAATCTCGGAAAGGTTTAAGAAAAAGAAAAGGAAAAGATAAGAGTGAAAATACATAGAATTCGCACATTATTGTGTTGCTAAATTCAATATATTGAAGGTCAGAAAACAAAGACATCCATAGGTCCTCTTAAATGGTCTCTCTCTCTCTCTCTCTCTCTCTCTCTCTCTCTCTCTCTCTCTCTCTTTCATCTAGCGATATCGTTAGCATGTAGGAGGGCCCCATGGGGCCAGACTGACAGTGCGAGTAAGAGAATATCAGAAATCACGTTTCCGTAGGCAATAAGCCTCAACTCGCGCGAATTCTCTCGCAGTATGAACGACTACGAATTCTCTTTCTTACTCTCACTATCTCTCTCTCTCTCTCTCTCTATCTCTCTCTCTCTCTCTTTTTCTTGTAATACCTCTTTCTCTATCCTTTCTCTACACGTGGCACATTTAAAAGGCTGCCTGTCCTGGGCACATTGAAGCATAAGTACGAGAGGACGACGAACACCAAGCGAGCGAGCATATACGTACCTGTACAGATAAGATCCCATTTGCTTTGGGAGAGAGAAGGAGACTCAGATAAATAGATAAATAGAAGGAGAGAGAGAGAGAGAGAGAGAGAGTGAACCGATACGCATGCAGCTTTGCACACATTTACCTTCTCTGTTCTTTAGGGATAACCCAGAGGAAACGAAGAGAAGAAGCGAGTAAGAGAAAGAAAGATGGAAGGGAGGGACTGGGAGTCAGTCTAACGCTGGTGTAGTTGCAGCGGGTGTAATTGGCCGAAGGCAAGCCGCAGATCCTATCGGTTCATGGATCGAGATCCTCGCACCCGCGAGAGAAAGAGGGGAAGAGAAACGGTTCTTCGATGCGGCAGCGAATGCCCTGGTAAAAAGCCAGCCGCACCCGACGAAGCGCGTTCTGATAGAAGCGTGCATCAGAAGAGTGAGAAAGAGGGAGGGATAGAGAGAGAGAGAGAGAGAGAGAGAGAGGGGCGATTGGGACAGGGATCGGAAAGGAAAGGAGAGAGGGCAGAGAAAGGAAAAGGAGACGGTAGGTAGATCTTCTCGCGAGAAATTCAAAACTGCGTTGCCTTGAAATGAGGGACCGTGCGTGTTTTTCATCGGGCAAAGGCGCAAACGCGCATCCCGATCTACCTGTCGAGATTTCTTCAGGAGGTGTAATGAGCACAAGCGTCGCAAAGCCAAACCATTTTAAATAGTGCATTTACTGTTCTATTGTTCGCTTGACCCGAGCCGATATACGGCAAGTATTATGATCCTACGGCTCAGCGGCCTATTTATTCAAATCAACGCTGCGTCGCCTCATTTTTCAATGCCCTATTATTTATAAACGAATTTACGAATTTACGTTCTTTCGATAACCACAAAGAGGACATTCATTATAAAGATTACTTTTTTTTTTTCTGACTAATTAATGAAATTTGCTACTAATAATTTCCAATCGCTGTTTATAATTTTAGAATACTCGAAGACCTGTTCCGTGTATATGATAATACAATTAGTTATGTTAAATAATAACAACAATAATCATGAGAACGATCGTAATTTTATGATAATAATGTTAATGATAATGATAACCGTTGAAATTCTTCTTCGTTGTTGAGATAATACTGCAAATAGAGTATCGCAGTAATTTCTATATATCGATATTCCTCGATAAAACATATTATTTTTACGGTAATTCAAATATTATTAGAATAATCTATCGCAAATATCATTAATTTATTAAGGCGATTTATACGTGAAATTGTATGTAATTGTGTGTCGAATTGTGACACATGCACATAAGTAATTGAAATACTCTCTATGATTCTTCAAATAAAATGTATTTGCAAATATTTTCTTCACTCGAATAATTGATTTTTATATTTGGAAAAAAAAAAAAAAAAAAAAAAAAAAAAAAAAAAAAAAAAAAACAACATGGCTATGTGATAAGAAGCATTTGAAAATTAATATTGGAACAAAAACGGTCATTTACGAATATACTTGGCTCTGTGCGTCTATATCCGATTATATTTCTATATATATGTACACGTATATTTGTTTATTAATTTATTTATTTGTTTATTTATTTATTTATTTATTTATTTATTAACGTTATTAAAGAGGAGGAATGAGCTGTAATTATTATTTGCTTAATAATAAGATAGGGTATAATAGTAATGCTGATAATGAAGTGAAAATAGAGGAATTCAGTCTGTGCAAAGCAGTGAACAGTAAATTTAAGCATGAACGGTGCAAATGTATTATTGAATGTAATAAGAAGCAGAGTCCCTGGACTACATCCCTACGAGCAAAAGCTCCGTCTAAGGCAATATTTAAAGTACCGGCTGCCACTCGGTACCGCTCGACAGGTACATCCAGCGTCCGGGCGCATCAAATTAAACGCTTTTCTCGAGCTCGCGAGCAACGTCGCGCGTCAATCAATCATCGTTACGCAGTGAAGCTTGGTAGAGCGACGAGAAAGGAAAAGAGAGGAGGGCGCAACTTCGGTCGAGCTAGTCACACCCGATACTAGTAGTACTTAGCCGTTCCCTTTACTGACCCTCCCGATACCCCTCTCCCTCCCGCTGTCCCCCTCCCCCCCGATCCACCACCCGTCCGTTAGCCGATGCGCGGTAAATGCGCATATTTATTATAAAACGGCCCGGTGGTGGCTAGGGGGAGAGGACTGGCGATCGCGTGAGCATGGCAAAATTGCATTTCCTGCCATGCTAATAACCCTGGGTGTTCGCTCGGGATGGGCTTTTCCCTTGCCGCGGCACCCCCGCCCTATTCCCTCGGTTAACGTATTTCTCTCGTCCCCTCGACTTAATTGCACCGTGACTGGACGAGCTCGAGGTCAACCTCCCGGACTCCGCTTCTCTGACAAATCAGCGGGCTGCCGACAGCCACGGGGTCGCGTCCTCCTGCACCATTGCATCCAATGAATTTCTTACGAGATTCAGCCACAGTGGCGCCTAGGGACTTTTATTTGACTATCGGTCGCCGCTTGTTGAAAATAATACCGGCGGAAGGGTGTCATTTTTCGTGGATCAAGTCGCTTAAATGTACTACAATTAAAAATCATGTATCATAAATGTTTTGTGAAATAGTTTTCTCAAAAGGAGGTGCTTTAAAGGGTTGGTAAATTGGATTAAAGATTTACCTTAGTCATAGCTCCTATGAGAATAAAACTGAATATTTTTTTTTACGATAATTAAATATGTATATACACGTGAGTCTGTTTTAACCCCCCCCCCCCCCCACCCCTCCCTCTCTCTTCCTCTCACACACACACACACACACACAAACACACCATATATATATATATATATATATATTTTTTTTTTTAGATAGTACAGACTGATCACTCAATATATCTACTAAGTATAATTGCTTTCCTATCAACTTTCCGGAAGCCCCAATAAATCATTCATTTCTTCAATAAGTATTTTTAACGTACTTATGATTCGACAATTATTTATTATCATTAATTACACGAGCGCATATATATGTACATTCACACGCGCACACAAACACACAATTAATAACAAGAATTCACTATGTGCAATTAAGAAAGTTAATTGTTTAATTTTATTGAATTGAGGGTACGAAACGGCATGGGCTAATAATAATCAGTGTGATGCGAGAGAGAAAAAGAGCGAAGATGAAGGCTCTCTTGTCTTGCAACAATGTATATTTCTTAACGCCGTAAAAAGTGCAATAAATATCCGAACGATGTTTTTTTCGAACACTATTGAAGTGCCCGAGTGGCCAAAGCACTCTAAATTGGCCGGTGAAATTCTTCAAATCGTAATTCCCGTCGAATCAAAGTATAAGGATAGGAAAAACGGCAGCGCTCGAGCTACCAGGGTGCATTGTACGAGTGTATACAGATTTTCCATGCGCATGTACTGAGGCCAAAGGCAAACTACAAAAGAGAAAGAATGAGTGGGTGATAGAATGACTGAGAGAGAGAGAGAGAGAGAGAGAGAGAGAGAGAATCATGTGGAGCATCGGTGCAAAGGCATAGCGTGTACATTCGCAATGTATCATGAAAAAGGGTCTCGCATCTGAGCAAGTAACGCGCATGCTCCTCTGCTTCCATTTTACGTGTACGAGAAGGAAAGAGCGAGAGAAAGAGCGAGAGAAAGAGCGAGAGAAAGAGGGAGAGAGAGGGAGAGAGAGAGAGCTTTATCGGACCGAGATCGACTCGCGTAATTGGGCACCTAAGAATGTACGATATTGCACCATGCAAATGGGTATTCCTTACACACTACGCAAACACTATGCCACTATTTCTTTCTTTCTCTTTCCGAAAAATAAATGCCGATGAATATCTTTAAAGGGGGCCACACAGAGCAGCAACCGAGTTTTCAACTTCTATCCGATTCAACCAAGATTGTGCGTGAAAGGAATTTTGTCTCTCTCTCTCTCTCTCTCTCTCTCTCTCTCTCTCTCTCCTCTGTATTGCTTGTTCTTTACCCTCCTGATTTTCTCTTTCTGTTTTCTCGCACTTTTATCTCTTTCTGTTTTACTTGTTTACTTCTTTTTTTTCTACGATGAGATCTTTCAATGTGGGCAAGGAGGGAGGCTTCTTTTTAAAAGTATTTCTCTACTTTCCCCTTTACCTCGACCACCCTACTCGTTCTCTAAATCTTTCTTTCGCCAAATCTTTTTTCTTTCCCTTTCTCTCTTATAAGCACGGTTATCGGTATTTTAAATTAACACACACTCTTTATATTTATTATATATAGCTCTTTGAATTATTATGTTCACTGACTCTGTTTTTGGTTAATAGCTGCTTGCCCAGAATGAATCTCTTTTGTATGTAAAATTTCAACTTTATGCATTTATTTTAAATTGGATGAGCAAAAAAAATTTGTAAATAGCTGCAATAGTAATATAATCTTAATTCAATATATGAAAAAAAATTTAATATTCTTCTGAATAAAATTAGAATTTAAAGTTGTATATTATTGTAAATATCATGAAATAGTATGTCTCATATTTTTTAATTTTTATTTTATTTTATTTTTTTTGTTTCATACATATGTGTTTTTACAGCGATTTATAATTCATACAATTTCATAGCCATACCAATACTTGGCAAAAAATAAATCTAAAATTAATTCGTAAATATATGTGTGTGCGTGTGCGTGTGCGTGTGCGTGCGTGCGTGTGTGCGTGCGTGTGTGTGTGTGTGTGGAATGTTATTTTTAATTTCTAATAAATTAAATGATTATAAAAATATATAGACTATAATTATAATTGAAAAGTTTCTTATTGATATCGTAACTCTAGATCATCTCTTTTCATACTCGCGAAGCATAAATTTTTTTATAGCAAAAATTATTCATCAATACTAAATAAATATCATAAACAAATTAGTAAGTCTATCTCTCTTTACTTTTAAGATTTAGTTTTCACTAAAATAATCACTTTTGAGATATCATTTCGAAAGTAATGAAAGTATTTCGCCTTGACTCAAAAGGAAAGGTTGACCTAATATTTAATATTTACGTCGCATAAATATATAAGTAAAAAAGAAACATCTGCCATCGCATTAATTTTCATGCTCATCGTATATTTAATTTAAAAACAGTTTATACACTTATAAAAATACAATACACCTCAATAGTTGGTTGCATAATTCAATAATTGACTAATAATTTTAATATCTAACTTGAAGTTTTGTTTGCAAAAGAGTAACATTTTATCGGCGCTTTAAATCACGAAAGAATTGCCATTTGTGCAGAAATTATTAGAAATAAGTATCTTATTGATTTGAAGAAAATTTTGGAAGAAACGTTCATATTATATACCATAATTTTTTCCACATTTAATGAGTATTTTACGCAATATTTTATTATGTAATTTAAGATACTTCCTGTATATTTAAAACAAAGTATTACCATTTCCAATGAATTTAAATTTTTAATTCAAAGCATAAAATAAAATGATAATTTAATCTGGAATTACTAAATTCTAGATAAATATATTTATATAAAATACTTTACAGCCCCTTTATTCTCGTATTATAAATTATAATTGTACTTGCGCAGCTTGATATTAAAAAGTGGATGTAAATGTTAATAGTAATAAACAATATACTTCCACATTACGCGATCGCATTAATTTTCAAGTTAAATACTATTCACCTAATTATAACGAATCTCATGGTTCCATTTATTTTCACCCGATTATATAAATATAACAATCAATTTAATATTTAATTTAATGTAAGAGATTACGTAATATAAAAATCTAGAATTGTACTATTACAATTTTATTTTTGCAATGTTTACTTTGTGCACACCTTTGTAATTAACTATTATCAATACTGATTAATGTATTAGGAAATGAGAGTTGCTTCAATAAACATAAGCTGCGCCAATCATCATCAATGCTGATAATGACTGACAATAAAAATGACAACGAAATTGACAATAATTTTTATTAATTTGGAGGAAATTATTGGATTTCACGAAGTCACTGTTCGATGAATTGCGATTACATAAAGTTTAGCCAGCTCGCGACGCTGGTTGGTCGAGACGGCCGGAGTATTGTTTAAAGTGTAACGTTATAAAATAATTATAAGCGAAGCATTCGTTCCCTTTCGAGCCAATTGACGGCCCTCGGCGTAATGTAAATCGCACTGGTAGGCTGGTAATAAAATTTTCAATCTCCCGGTCGAGCGGCCGCTCCCCTAAAGACGCGCGTCGCTTTTGCAAAACACACACTCCAGCATAGCCGTTGTAAAGCAGAGCAGAGTCGCTTATAATAGGACTTTATCGCAGGTGCAATAATAGAGGCGCCCTCCTAGGGGAGGAAGCTGGTGTTACTTTCGCGCCTCTGAGCTTGAAACGCAACCTCGCCTCGAATGATTAGCAGCTCGTAAAAAAGGCGCCGCGGGATGTGGGGCGACGGGTGGGTGGAGTGGGTCGGGGTGATGGTGTTGGTTGTGGTGGCGGTGGTGGTGGCGGTGGTGGTGGCGGTGGTGGTGGCGGTGGTGGGGGGGAGGGGGGGGCGAGAAACGAGGAGGAAAGGCCGTCCGCAGTGCGTACAGACGACATTAAACGCCGTGACAAAATAATTCGTGGCTAAACGGTTGATCACCTCAAAAGTTCTTTGTTCGCCGCGCGACAAAACTGTAACTTCCGAAGTACACGGAGCGCGAAGCGGCAGGTGTTTATCGACTGCCCCACCATTCGCTTGAATTAGCACCAAAACCGTCTTTCGCTTTATTCCTCGTTTTCCAGATTCTCGATTATGCCGATGACAATTAATTTTTATGAATAAACGCGCGCTCGCGCGTAGTTTCTATATAAATGCATTCCGATATCCTTACATTAAACGCACATTTATAATCATTCGTAAAATTAATATT
Organism: Ceratosolen solmsi marchali; assembly: GCF_000503995.2. Taxonomy (NCBI): domain Eukaryota; kingdom Metazoa; phylum Arthropoda; class Insecta; order Hymenoptera; family Agaonidae; genus Ceratosolen; species Ceratosolen solmsi. The sequence continues at coordinate 17,397,910 of NW_011948414.1, forward strand.
ACCTTCATTAAAACGTTAGAAATTAATTTAACGACATTCATTTTATAAGAAATGTTAATTTTTATAGACTTCATAAAATCAATGAAATAAAAGAATATACGGCGAATGGCGTTTAAATAATAACGATTCTTCATTACGTAGTATTAATAATTAGCCATTCAATAATTATAAATGAAGTTTGCAATGATTTTTTTTAAACCTTGTCTAATTCATTTTTTAATTATTTAACCGTATTTCTTATTATACTATATCATTAGAGTTGAAGAGATAGAGAAATTTATTATCCATTTATAATTGATAACATATGAATCTGTCTCGTAATTGTAAATAATCAATAAATAAGACTTATAATATAATAATTTTTGATAATGGTTGACCAAGCAAATTATTCATTCTATTTATATCTTCCGTAGATAATAAAATGAACATAAAAAGTATCTTGTTTAAAAAGAGTTCATAATCAATCAAGAATTAACGAAAACACGACACCTTATTTTCCCCCGTGTTAATTCGTTTCAATAGTTCGCGCGAAATATTGTCTCGCTCAAACGATATATCAGCTTGAGATTCTTTGAAAAAACAAAACGAAAAAGAACATCTATTTTATAACGACTTTCTAAGCATCTCTGAGCCCTGCTTCTTAAGAATTTTTCCTTAACTGTTTTGTTTGAAATAGCTTTTTTGCTATCGGCCAAACCATAAAATTGATTAGGTAAATGTCCACTGTCACAATGCGAATTCCAGGTGCACGGATTAACGTGCACTCGTCAGACCGAACATTTTCCATCAGCGGAATTCTATTCGGTCCCTAAATAAGGACGCTTTAGTGTTATCACTTGGGTACGCGGAGCCGACAAAAAGAGGAAACGAGAGGCAAGGCGAGAGAAAGAGACGGCGCGCGAAACGCTCTCCTTATTTCGCGAGTCCACTTAGCCAGGCTCCGAGGAAACTTAATTGCTGGCTTTTTATCCAAGGCAACAAATTGTTCGCTTTGTAGGTATGTCCGACGCAACACTACTCCCCTCACCCACCCCACTCCCTCTCCAACCGTCCACCCACCCCGTCCCACCCA
>NW_011948414.1:17399116-17405760 GCF_000503995.2 Ceratosolen solmsi marchali
CCGCCCGCCCATCGCGTTCCGTCCCGCGCCGTTGACACGGGGAAAGCTCGTGAAGCGTTTGTTTTACTTCGCTTCGCGTTGCGTAGATTCCCGGGGACTTATCAAGCAACACCGGCACTGCTATCTGCCGTATAAGCCAAGAACGAGTCTCGCATCTCCGTCCCTCTTTATTACAAATTTATTGCCGAGCTGCTCGACGCCTTGGCTGTCCTCGACTCCGGCGCGCCGCTCAGTTATTATCGGAGAAAAAAAATATGATGGGAAAATTGCGCGACTATGTCGCCTGGAATTTCAAAATGTAGGAATTTCACTTTACAATTGGGTCGAACCCCGCTGGATAGACTTTATGATTATCGTTATTTGTCACCGCTGAGATCTTTGTTTTTTTTTCTTTTTTGTTTTTCTTTGTTTTTTTTTATCCTTTTTTGCTCGAAAGTTTTATACTTCTCAAAGATCGTAAGCGATCGGTTGGTTATACACCGAAAATTCTTTCCAACATCCATTCTCTCTTTCATCCCTTAATCATGTTTCTCGACTTCGGGCCAGTGAAGGCTTTGCAAAACTGACAACAAGGAATTTCAGACAATAATTTGATGATGACGTGATTTGAAAATTCAAATCGATCGATTACGCTTCTCATTATATTCGTTCTTTAATTACTTGATCAAATGCCAAGAAGGTTTATTCTAATCAAGCATTTTAAAAATCGCATCGACGTTCATTGTATCCATGTGTACCGTCAGCTCTCTGCCTATTTAATTTCCTTAATAGGATTACTTTAATTGAATATAAATTGATTAAATTTAAATTAATGTTAAAATTACATGGTGACGGAGTATTCAAGCAATTAATTACTATAATGAAAACAAGCAACCTTTTGCCGCTCAATTGACTATGACAATAAATATGTGTACAATTAATCTAATCGAAATGAATTTTTCTCGTTTAATTTCAAGTCAAAATTGAACTTTCAATTTCTAACATTTCTACGTACCAAAAAGTTTGGATAGTTCAATTATAATTACATTAACATTAAGCAACGCTTTCTGTAATCGGTCAAAGCCATACTATGTTGATTATTTCACATTTCACTCCTTAATCTCTTATTCAATGCACAACTTTATGTAACATCAATTTACATTTATATCTTCATTATTCATACATTTTTTACGAACGTGTTTTTGTTGTTTGCATTTTCATTTTATCTAATGTTTAATACGCTTGTCTTTCTAACTTTCAACTAGAGGCTTTTCTTTCTAGGCCGTCGTCTTAAATAAACTCTATGAACTATTTTATAAGATACATAAGAGATAAGACTACAGCTTTTGACACTGACGAAATAATTTGTCTAAAATCCGATGAATATCGTTTAAGTGGAAATTAATATCTTTAAACAAATGCTATTAATTAATTATAACATAACTATGAATTGTAAGATCGTAGTAATAATATTTGTTATTTGTAGGTGCAAAATTTCATGATTATATAGACTTACGTTTCATTTCACCTACTCGTTTATTACAATATAATAATATTTTCTAAATTATCGAACTTGGATCCAATGTAAAATGCAATATAAAATATAATGTTTTAACCAATGCAATATATAAGTTATAAATAGCTCAATTAACAAGTCACAATATATTTTTTCCCCGTACATTATTTATTAATGAATAATGTACATCGATAACAATATTTATGTCAACTATTTTATAGAGATTCTTAGTATTCGCTGTGTATATTTTTTATGCGTACGCAACTGTATTCATGACTTACTATTTGTCTGTGAAAAACATTCTGAAATAAGTTCGTATCATAATGGACTACACATACACACGCGCGCGCGCGCGCATGCATGCATTTCAATAAACGTGAAACATTTTTTTTGTTTTTTTTTTTGTTTTTTTTTTTGTTTTTTTTTTCATTGTTTTTTTAAAGACATTATTACGAATACGTCTAAGGGATTTATAGAATTAATAAATGAATTCGAAAGAAAAAAATATAATTATAATTAGAGCGCCTCGAACGATGATAGCTTCGCGTAATATTGACATCTAATTGAAAAATATAAAATTCGAAAATTAATTAAAAGCAATATTGCAAGTAAAAAATTATATGTTCTATTTGGAAGCAACGAAATTATAAAGGATTTTATTACACTAAAATCTTTTCCATTAAAGCAAGAATTATTACATAAAAGCTATCGATACTAAGTATTCCTTCGTTGATTATTCTTTCACTTTTCTAAAGATAATATTAATTCTTTTTAACGACGGTCGTTATTAAATTTATTAAAACTGTAGTTATATAAAATATCAATGCACTTTATAAAATATGAAAAATGACATACTATATAAGAAAATTTTAATATTTTTATTAAGATAATTTTTATACTTGCATCGTCGATTTAGACTTTATCAAATGTATAAAGAAAAATTTTTTCTATTCTCAAAAGCTTTACATAATGAAGCATCGAGTATACTCCGATTCCTAATATAAAATCATAATATCAACATGTTTTATCATTTATTTAAACGTTGTATAAAATAGTAATTTAATACTTATTCATGATTCGAAGGTAGAAAGTCCAAAAGGTTTTACCATTACTGATAATGGTATACGATATTCCATATCCAAAATTTTTGAAAATATAAAAAATAAATTTAATAAGAGAAAATTTTTTTTTTTTAAATATTTCACATACTTTTTTAGATTGCTGAACGATGAGAAACAGTTACTTAAATAAATACATACGTATCATAATACTAATTACTGTAAAATATAGTATCAACACCGAATTTAAATATCTACAAGGAATGAAATCGCGAAGTGATGATGTATTATGATATCTGTTATTTTAATTTACTTTGTGATACATCACGAAATTGGTATGAGAATATGAAAATGGTTATTTAGATGGTATTATTTATGTATTAGAATTTGTATTTGTTGTAGAATTAGTATAATGTATGAAAAAATGTATGTAAAACATGTCTCTGCAAATAAGTCGAAATTATTCAAATCCTGATCGTTTGAACATAACGTAAAGGGTAGGCTTATTAAATAATAATAATGTTTACGATTTTAAACGATAAACAACCTCGAATGCGATAGTATATGATAATAAATTTTAGAATATTTGAAAACGAGTGCTTGTAGCATATTTTTGGAGCAGGTTAAAATGAAGAAAGAAAAGAATATAGAAAATGATATAATTATAAGGGAGAAGAGCTCTGCACTTTGGCCAGTAATGTAAAAGCGATTAAATCACGCAAATTAAGATGTGTGTAAGCATATAACTATAATGAGAAATAATGGAGTAGTGCATTATTTTAATAAAAGAAAATGAAAAAAAAAATAAAATAAATAAATGACCCTCAGATATACGAAGCGAAAGATCGAAAGATAAATTAAAATAATTAGAAGATGAGAAGATGGTTAAAATCAGATTTAGAAGTGGACGGTTATGAGTAAGTAGCCAGGATAAAATTTTTGTAGATATTGTGGTTTTAAATTGTATATGGTAATAACCATTTAAGCGCGTAATATTTATTAAATATGAATAAATTATAAATAGAATTTGGATAGAAGTTGATTATGTATAAAAATAATAAAACTCACTGTATATTTTCAAGGGAAATTGTGGATTTTCATTAAATTTTAATTCTTTAATATGCTGAATCGATGGTTTATATAAACGATAAAATTATGCCATCATACGTGGATAATACATTATTTTATATAAATTTCTGTTTGATAATAGGAAGAAAATTGGTAAAATAAATATCGATAAAATATCATTCTATATTATTAAAATATAATATTATTTGACTATTATTTGAATTGTCTATATAAAACTTTTCTGAAATCTTTCACCTCTTTTTGTTTTTATACAAAAATTTTATCGATGCTCAAGTATGTGCGCCATATGCCAACTTACATATTCGATTCTCCATTTTACGCTTCTTTGTGCAAAACGCTAGTTGTCCCTTTCTCTTTCGTTCTTTCTTTTGTTTTCTTTTTTTTCTCCTTTTTTCTTTTTTTTTTTTTTCCTTTTTTTTTCTTTTTTTTTTCTTTTTTTTTCTTTTTTTTTTTCTTCTTTTTTTTTTCTTTTTTTTTTCTTCCTTTTATTATAATATTTTGAAAAACATTATAACATACAAGGTACTGGATAGTCATCAGCACACACTCACACGCACGCGCGCAAAATCTTTACGCGTACTAAGCATACGATACGTGTGCCTTAAAGAAAGAGACGTAGTAAAAAGTGAAAAAAAATGAAGTGTTGCTTGACGGAGGCGATGATTAGCCTCGAATTTCAATTGAGTCGAAAAGGAAAGAAAAGCAGGCGAAACGAGAAATGCTCGGATCTTAAGAAAAAGGCAGTTAAGCCGGGGTACGGCGGGGGGGGGGGGGGGGGGTGGCGGGGGGGCCGGGGGCGCGGGAGGCCTCGGATACCGATTTTACGCAACGACCCGATCGGCTTCGGCGAACACGCGACCGAGACGTCAAGTCGCAAGATGCACGCAGCTACGGAGGCCCGTTACTCGCGCGACTTTCCTAATGCCCGCGTCGTGCGGCCCGTTTTATAAGTACGGACCCGCGACCCGATAAAAGGACGCGCGTGTCCCCCTTTTCTCCCAGCGACGTGTAATCTCGACCGCTGGAATGTCGATCGCGCCGAGTCTATCCACCGCTCCACCCCTCCCGTCCCCCAGGCGCCAGACGAATACTTACGTAGGTGGGCCCTAGGATCCTTAAACCCTCACCCACCCTCGACGATCACACACGGGGGGGGGGGGGGGGGGGGGGGGTCCCAAAAGGAGCGCAACGCAACTGCGGCAAGAAACGACGGGATGCAGGGGGTGTGAAGGGGTGAACCTCCGACAAACTCGGCGGCGCTCGACTCTCCTGCGTGAAATAGCGCGGTGACGCGCCGCCAATTTCGCGTATCTCCCCTTCGCTTTATTTGCCGAACTTTTTCCGCCGGCCGGCCGGCCGGGATTTGCTGAAAGTAAGATCGGATTCCGCGAACGGATCGGACCGCATTCCGTTCGCACCTGGCTTCACTCGGCCTCTTCTTATACGCACCCGCGAGGGAAGCGCGGACGTGCGCACGGGGTAATCATCTGCGATTTTTCTGGCTTTTTTGGATGGGCTCGGTCCCACTAGGCCGTGCACGCGAACCTTATACTGCACCTTACGCCTAATTAATGCGCCGTGTGATTCCAAAAAACCTGACAATGGATTGACGGACGCGACGGAAGAAGCGGACGGTTATTTCCAATGATGGATTGTACTTAAGCCTTAAGCCTTCTTCTTTTCCTATCAAAAAATGTACGGGCTAGTTTTTGCATATGTAAATTAGTTTGCGCCATTTCCTGCGGGATTGGCTTTTCTCCACTTTGCAGGAAATCGCACGGCTAGCTCGCTATAAAAGGAAACTTTTTTTTATCTCTCCTCGTCTCGTCCAGCATTTAACCCGAGAGTGCAAGCAATATAGAGGAGCGATCCGTAAACTTCAGTTCTCCGCTCGGATAATTTACAACAATTTCCTTAAATGAGTAGCGTAATCTGCATATTACTTGCTCGTTGCGTCGCTGGGGTACAACATACTCCTACTCGATAATTTACTCCAACGCCTAATTACGTATTTATTATACTTCGTGTTAATGCACGCATCCACAACGCTTACAAAATTATATTTACAAAATGCCATTCTTGTAATCGACCCAAGAGTCCTTCGCGATAGCGTTATCACCAAAAATACTTAAGCCATTGTTGGATAAACATTTAATTCAATGACCGTAACATTCAGAAAATAAGGTTTCAATTAGCCGGGGATCGTGAAGGAATTTTGCTTAGACTGAGCGTAATGAGACGGGGAAAAGATTTTAAGGAAATATAAGAAGGAAGGCAAAGAAGATTACGTAGTGCACATAAACATGAGAAGGCAGCTTCAAGAGACACTTAACTCCTTGGTAACACAGGTAGCGATCGCTGGTCTCCTTAACAACCTGCTGCGATGCTTTCCAGGTTTGCGCGATCGTGAGAGTAGCGCGAGTTTTCTCCAAGGTACGGGATATCCCATTACTCCTGCAATACACAAACGAATTTCATGTTTGTATGCTATCCCGATCTGTCTTTTGAATAAAATAAACATGAAAACAGCCGTTTAAATGACACGATGAAATAAAAGTAGTGAATGAGTGGGGCGCTGGTGGAGGGGGGAGGGGGAGAGGGAAAATAGAAAATTAGAATTTTTTCACGATTTATAAGTGAATCAGATTACATTAATCTTTCTTCAAGATCATTGGGAAAAAAGTGTGGTGAAATTTATTACTAACATTCTGGCCTCTGTCCGTTCACATCGATTTATCATATTTCTTGCCGTTTATATTAAATAAAATAAAACATAGAGAATAATGTTTGAATATGGGCCTTGAGAGCAAATTAAATTATCGCTAAATATCTATTTACATTAAATATCTTTTTATTCATATAGAAAATTCTGTTAAAACGTTCAAATTTAATATTACCATTAAACATTTCAATTGCTATTTTTGAAATGGAAAAACTATCAAAGTTTGTAGATTTTTATATTTTTCAGCCGTTCAGAAAATATTTATATTAAGTAATATTTA
>NW_011948414.1:17405770-17411158 GCF_000503995.2 Ceratosolen solmsi marchali
AAAAATCATATTTTTCATTATTATTTCGTCGTAAGGGATATTTAACGAAATTAATAGCTTTATTTTGAAAATATCCTTCGTCTATATATTATAACTTGAATTATGTAAATTTCAATATTATTATTTTTCGTGAAATATATATTTTTTTTTACGCATATTTTTATTTAAATAAGTTCCGTCTATCCACTTATTTGAAATATAATATTGTAAAGTATATTTTTTTTTCCTTAAAAGTAGTGTAACATTTAAAATTTTACTCATTTTATCTCAAAGTAAATATTTGTACTTAAAAATGCCTTACTGATAAGCTTTTGACTGATCTAATTCAAACTGTATATTTATTTTTTTGAAATAAGATATATTACTTGATAGATTTCTTTGATATGATAATACTGTAAGTCTAATTGACAAGACTTTGGTATAATTATTGAAATACGTAATGAGAACCCTTTGGAAGAAAAAAAATTATAAATAATTTAAGGAGCAGTGTATTGAATGAAAAAGATATACTAGGATATAATATAACACGATCGTTATTAAATTAAATAGATAAACATTTATATTTAAATATAATCTTCAAATTGCAATAATTATATTTATTATATTGAATTAAATGTATTATTAATAAACAAAATTAAGAAAAAAAAAAAAAAAAAAAAAAAAAAAAACCCCAGCTTCAATTTGAATGACTTTCAAAAAGAAAGGGAACTGACACATTGGTTTACATATATATATATATATATTTTTTTTTATTTTATTTATTTAGTTTAAAAATATATTATTCTATACGATCTATTCAATTATAAAAAAAAAAAAAAAAAAATGTAATCGCTGTAAATTTAATAGACTTATTATGCACAGTTGGAATTATAGGGAAGTACGTACTGATAATATGTGCGAGGCTAAACAATATAATTTATTTACAATTTATCATTCCTCTTGCCTAACTAATAACCTAAGGCTTTATAAATCTAAAACATAAAAATCAGTCATAAAAGTCGGCATACGATTTTAACATTTAAATAGCGGATCTTTTATTCATCACAGGAAAATCTAAATTAAAAACGAGAGCTTATTTAAAAGTGAAATGAGTCCCGTTTACTGCAAACGGATTTTCTTTAATGACAAATGCAATAACCAAGATAAATATCTCGTTACATCCAAACAGTGAATTGTTTACAGGCTTGTTTTTCCAAAAGAGCTTGTCGCAAGCCATTAAATCAATTGAAGGAAATCATGCGCAATTTCACAAGACATCTTCTTGTCCATGTAAATAATCCATGGTGGCATGATGGTGTTGAGCGATGGAAATCTGGACTTTTCGCGACAGGCAAGTGTCTGCCACAGATTGTCAATCTAACCCAAGTCGGCTCTCGTATCCCCCCCCCCATCCATCCACCGATTTAAGGTCAAAAAGAGAAAGTAGTTTCGAGCAGCAGCATTTGAGTGTAATTCGCGAGTCTTTCTACCCTGATCTCCTTTCCCCTCCCTCATCGCCCTCTCGCACCTTTTCACTCATACTCGTCGACGCGCTCATAGAAATGCGCGATGCCGTAATTAGCTGAATCGTGGGAGACTGGCGGTTGCCGTTGCCGTCATCGCGTTGACAAGTCTTCTACCGTTTCGTTCCCTCTAACACGCGTGCGCGGTAGATCTAGCGATGGCGCCGGCGAGTCGCAATACAAGCTACTCAATTTTCTTCTCGCATTTCTACGAGGAATTATACTTGACCACGGTGCACGACAATTATAACTAGGTATTTAAAATAACAGTAGCGTTTAAATTTGTTACGTGAGACGAGTGGAAATTTCGATAAATGAGACAAGTGTCGATCTAGGAAGAGAAATAGAGACAAACGTACACATAGCTTTTATAATGCCATGATAAACTGTGTATGTCACATCGATTGCATTCAAAGCCTGTTCAAGTGACTTGGATAATTTTAATGAAAGTTGCGCATTAATTTCATCGATAATTCCTCTCGATTAAAATAAACATAAGCATTGTTTGAATACGTTGTGCATTTTATAATCAGCTTAACTTTATAAATGATTTTTGTTTATAATATGTATGACAATTTTGAAACATCGAGTTATTTATTATATAAAAGGCAATATTTTGTGTAAAAAATTTATAATAATATTTTTCGTTACGAACATTTTTATAAGTTTTGACTGGTGATAAACACTAGCATTATACATTATTAGGAAAAAAAGTTTTCCATTTAGCAATAACAAATCATTGGTTGTAATATCTAATGTATTTTCAAAATCATTCTATTCTAAATATGAAACAGCTAATAAGAAGATGGAAGAATATACAAAATTACACAATTAATTAATCCACTCGTAATTATTATAAATGATACTCTCACATAGAACAGCGACTGATGTTAGATAATCATATTATTAGAAAATTACTTAACTTCATCACCCTCCAACTTAGAAGGAAAATTCATTGACAAGCAAGAGTCTGTCGTCTTAATGAATAAATGACTTCGTTATAATGTCGAGCTAAAAAATTAGTTCGCTCGGTAGTTTTTGCTTTCTCGAATCTCCCGATCCTACATTCCTCTGAGCATATCTAAGCACAAATACAAACCTGTTCCCAGCAAAATCCCTTAGCTCTTCATTATCGGCAGTCGGAGTAATATGAATGCGAAGAGTCGGTTAGACTCTTGAGAGCGGAAGATATTTTAAAATTCAAAGATCCACAACTAGTGAAAACTCGATCAACGAGAGACGGCTTCTTGCTCCTGCAAAAGAAAAAAAAAAGAAAAATAAATAAAAAAAATAAATAAATAAACAATCGTAAGCAGGTAGGCCTACGCCTCGCGAACTCGCAAGCTCAAAGACGAAGCGAATCCGTCGAATTATCCTCGGCATTTCCCTAAGAGCGAGATCTTTGATAAGGAGGTGTATTTTGATTACCAAGACCAATAGTCACGAACGCCTAGCGCTAAAATAGAGTTGATCCAGCGTCTTTAAGGGATGGTTGAGATCGGCCGTTTTTCCTAATTTCAACTGTCATGATTTTTTGGAGCGGAACGCACGCTGCTCGAGCTTTACACGGAGAGATAATATCATGCGCATCGTGACGTGCTAAGCTCATACATTTACATAATTCATAAAAGAGGCGTACGGTAATATCTTAATTCATTCGATGTGATGATTTCCCTGCAATTCAATGAATAACTTTACAAAACATCTGGAGTTTGATTTATTACAAATGAGTAAAGTGTTCATTGTGTTTGTGCAAGCAGCAAAACCATATTTCTAGCAATGATTTTATACAGTCTTGAACTCGTATTCAAATAAACTTTCTGCACATTGAATAGACTAATAAACGTTTAAATGGGGTTAGAAAAATAAAATAATGTAATTTAAAAAAAAAACGGCTGGACGTGTGCGCGTGTGCGTAAATATATGCCTGTAAATTAATTTTCATATCGCAAAACTCTATATGAAAATTATTCTATTCAATTCTGTTATTAATTTATAAAAATGTTTAAATTGATGAATTAATAAAAATGATAATAAAAAATTAATTTTTCAACTTTAAAGAAATAAAATATTTAAAGTTGTTAATTTTAACAATTGTTCTTTAGTTAAAGATCAATCTATCTACAAAACATTGAAACTTTAAAATTGGATTATCTCGTGAAAATTATGTTTCATAGTTGATCATTGGTCATTTGATTGAATTTCATTTATTAAATAATTAAAAATTTTTTAAATAATAATTTTTATAAAATTTCAAACTACCGCATTTCGGAGCAATTGCATTCATAGAATAAAAGTTTCATTTATACAAACAATTTTATGCATGTATTATTTTTATAATTTATTAACGCGTTATTATTAAATATTGATTATTGCGTACGGTTGGCCCTAAAATTTTCTTTGTAAATCTATAAATCCAGAGACATTTTGCGTAAAATATATTTATAATATATCCATTTCAATTAACGTTGCTGTAAATAGTGACATTGTTTGTAGAATAAAATTTGTACATTAAAATTTGAGGTATTTTATTAACTTAATGTTTACATTAATACAATAGTTTACATAAAATTGAAGTTTATCAATAACATAAGAAATAAACTCTGCAATATAAAGATAAAATTAAATAAAAATTTCAAACATCAAAGCAGTTTAATTTATATTTAAACAACAGTAATTATTTTAATTATATTTAATTAGCACGATCTACTGTAATGTGTAAAAAAAAAAAATAAAAAAAAAAAAAAAAAAAAAAAAAATTTAATATATTTAATTGCTTCGAGTACTACTATTATATTAAGATCGGAATATTTTAAACATCTTTCTTCGAAGATTAATGGCTACTTTAAGAAGTCATGTTGTAAAAATGTTTATATAATTAAAATTTTATATGAAAAATGCAATTGTACATGCCGATGGAATTTGATAATCACAAACCGAAAGAGCTATCCTCAATTAAGCGTAATTTAATCATCAAATTTAAATTCACCTTCGAAAGATTATATTAAAATTTGCATATACGTGTTATTAAGAGTTATATTACTAGTTGTACATTATTAAAAAAGATATATCTTTCGAGATTAGGTATCGCATGCTAGAGCGAGGAAATTTAAGGCAATTGCTATATCATGAAAGTACTGCGGTAAATTTGAAGCGAAGAATAACGAATGAGCACGAGCGGATATAAAAAAATGTCCTTAACACAATTAAAACAATTTTCATTCGGAGTAAAAAGCGAGGCATTCCAGAAATAATCATTCGCCACAGATCACTCGGTAAGCATGAAAAAGAAAGAGAAATACATAAGAAAGACGACGGAAGAATACGAGATGACAATAAATGAAAAAAAGAAAAAATGAAAAAAAGAAAAAAATAGAAAAAGAAAAATCCTACCGGTAATTTTCTTCTACTACACGGAACGTCTTTTTTCTGCTCCCCACCAACGTATTATCGTCCTCGCATTCATGTCCGATTCGCTGCTCGACACCACTCGGCGCATCCTTCGTCGGCGTTTATTCAAAACGCAGGAATCACGAATGAATAAGTGCTACATTGGAAATAAGGTAGTCAGCCCTCGAGCTCAATCTCGCTAACAGTCGTTTTTTGTCGTCGTCCTCGTCGTCATCGTCGTCGTCGTCGTCGTCATCGTCGTCGTCGTAAAAAGCGTTAAGAAACTTTATCGGTTCCTTAGGCAATCCGAATGATCGAACAATATATGCACGGCTACATACTCTTGGCCGCGGTCGAGCTCAAGAAGAATATGGACGCTCGTGCGCATGCGCGAGCTTTTTGCTCTAGAAGAATGCTGGAACGGCGGGTCGTTTGAATCGCGGGGACCAGCGCTGATTGCGTCGGTGTCCAGGAGCAATTAGAGAGGAAGGGAAAG
>NW_011948414.1:17411304-17417032 GCF_000503995.2 Ceratosolen solmsi marchali
GGAAAGAGCACAGAGTGACAGTAGCCTCGGCAGTCGTCGGCGATTGTGTGTTACACACTCGCATGAGTGGATGTCGCTGTCGCTCGGTAAAAGCACAGTCGATCCCGAGGCCGCGCTCCAGAGACAGAGAGATGGAGACAGAGAGATGGAGACAGAGAGATGGAGACAGTGAGAGAGAGAGAGAGAGAGAGAGAGAGAGAGAGAGAGGAAGAAAGAGAAATAGGAAACGAATGCTTTGAAATTTTTCATCCATTGTTTTTACGGATTATCCACGCGGAATGCGCGACCCGGTAAAAGCGAGAGAAGAGACTGATTTCGCATGAGTAGCGGCGACGGTCGACCGGTTGATCACCGTGGAATTTGTAGCTCAATTAAACCCATCACCATTGCACTCGAGCTTTTCGACTTTGTGCGCGACGGTTTTTCTGAGATAGCATCCGAACTCGTCGTAGTAGTAAGAGAAGTATTAGTAATAATAATAGTAGTAGTAATAATAATAGTAGTAGTAATATTAATAGTAGTAGTAATATTAGCAGTAGTAGTAGTAGTAGTAGTAGTAGTAGTAGTAGTAGTAGTAGTAGCAGTAGTAGTAGTAGTAGTAGTAGCAGTAGTAGTAGTAGTAGTAGTAGCAGTAGTAGTAGTAGTAGTAGTAGCAGTAGTAGTAGTAGTAGTAGTAGCAGTAGTAGTAGTAGTAGTAGTAGCAGTAGTAGTAGTAGTAGTAGTAGCAGTAGTAGTAGTAGTAGTAGTAGCAGTAGTAGTAGTAGTAGTAGTAGCAGTAGTAGTAGTAGTAGTAGTAGCAGTAGTAGTAGTAGTAGTAGTAGCAGTAGTAGTAGTAGTAGTAGTAGCAGTAGTAGTAGTAGTAGTAGTAGCAGTAGTAGTAGTAGTAGTAGTAGCAGTAGTAGTAGTAGTAGTAGTAGCAGTAGTAGTAGTAGTAGTAGTAGCAGTAGTAGTAGTAGTAGTAGTAGCAGTAGTAGTAGTAGTAGTAGTAGCAGTAGTAGTAGTAGTAGTAGTAGCAGTAGTAGTAGTAGTAGTAGTAGCAGTAGTAGTAGTAGTAGTAGTAGCAGTAGTAGTAGTAGTAGTAGTAGCAGTAGTAGTAGTAGTAGTAGTAGCAGTAGTAGTAGTAGTAGTAGTAGCAGTAGTAGTAGTAGTAGTAGTAGCAGTAGTAGTAGTAGTGGTGATAGTAGTAGTAGTGGTGGTAGTAGTAATAATGGTAGTAGTGGTGGTGATGGTGGTAGTAGTAGTAGTAGTAGTAGTAGTAGTAGTAGTAGTAGTAGTAGTAGTAGTAGTGGTAGTGGTAGTAGCGGTCGTCGTCGTCGTCTTTGCCTTTCGAGTTAAAGTCCTCGCTACTTCCAGTGCCTGCATAATCGAGATTCTTCGCTCCATTCGCTTCTCATCGAGTCCAAGCGATCGTCTACGTGACGCCGATCTCGTCTTTATGATATTTACATCAAGGTTTTTCCCTACCCTCCTGCTTCCTGCGTCTTTCCTCTCTTCTAGAGACAAAACAAAAAAAAGAAAAAGACGGTCCGTAAATCGAATTGATAACTTGTCGCTTGGGGTCAAGCAATTATAACAATTCCCCATTATCGTATATAAATATTGACCAAATATGAATTATCTTTGCTAAATTTATGCACCCCACGTAACCATTCAGTCCAGCTTCAAAAGCATATTAATCGTAAATTATCGATATCAGGTTGCTTTATTAGTCGAGCACCAGGCGATCTTAACACATCGAATGCTACTTTAGCGAATTGGATCTAGGAATATTGTACGTTAATCGTGTAATATAATGTGCGTTCGAGAGCTGCCGTTAAGAAACTTGGCGGCTTCTTGAATTATCCAAGAAGCGGTTGGCCAATAAATCCTAGGCCAGTTAAATAATCAATATAGTCAGAGTGTACGAATGGGTTGAAAGCGAGGAAGGCTGGTCGCAGCAACATATCAATGTAATAAACAAGCGGAGATAAGGAGGTTTGAAAGCGCATTGGTAGAAACTATTGGCTCGACACGCTATTGAAATTGTCCGTGGAAAAAAATTGTGCTTGTTTAATGTCCAACTAGTTTTTCCGATTTGCGCCATTCCTAGGATGTCTAGTCGGGGCGTTCTCAGGCTTACTCCCAAGACGCTGTTTATCGGCGAGGCTTTTTTCATGTTAAAACTGATTAAAAGAATTGCAGTGTAGGCAGGTACAGTTAAGAGAACAGTTATCGAATTCCTCCTATAATGTTTTTGCTCGGCACTTTTAAATTATTTATACTGCAAATGGTTACGAAAATACTCGAGCGAAGCGTTTCTGAAATTCCTGGACAATAGTCATGGATTTTTGCGAGCGCGTTATGCAATGGGCGAAGGTGCGATTTTCTCTTAAAGAACATGTCGCGGGAAAAATGGTGGAGGGGGGCGGGGGGAGAGAAGAAATTTTGAGGGGCCGTTTGACGGCCATGACGGTGTCGCATTGATTTATCATTGAGCGGAATGCAGATAGTTCATAAATTATAGAGGATGTGACGATGGACGTCGAATGTTGCTGTCCCTCTCGCTGGATTCGTCCGTTTGAACTCGGGCAGATCGCGGAGCCTCGCCATTGATTTCAGGCACGCCGAGCACGAAATCCGTCAAATGCCGCGCTTCCTTTTGCTACTACTTCGTCTCCTTCCCCCCCCCCACATTCAACTCTTATCCTTCAGCATACGGTTTCTCAAATCGCTTTACGTATGGCCGCTCTTCTTCGTGCTCATTCAAAGAAAGCTTTCTTTGATGTAAAAAGGTGAATTTGGGCTCTCGGCTGGTAGCATTAGTAAATGCAATAAAGCAGAATTGCCGAATCGGATTTGTTTCGAAATGCCGTGTCCCCGCCGGCTGCCTTAAGTGAAGTAAAATGTGGCCGTAATAACGTATGTCGACAGGCTCCAGATTAGGGATACGACGATAAACATTCTTTTCTCGAAAATTCTCAAACACCCGCGCGAACAGCCCTCGGAATTGCTATCGACGCGATAATCGCCGAGAGCCAAAGCGTAATTACCATCCTTGTCGATATTCCTAATAACTAACCAAATATCTCGCCCATATTCCTCCAATTTCAATTTGAATTCCCATGAAAGGGCCTCGACCACAATGAGTATATTATTGAAACTGCTATCCGATTAAGCACAATGACGCAATTTTAGCTTTCGTACGTTAATATTATATCGACCCGTTCATATAGCGTCACCTCTCTGTATCTTTGCCAATACAACTTCAGCGTGCCCAACATTATCGAGAGTGCAAAATATAATAATGCCGAATTGTAGTAAAGTGAAGAGCGCTCGTATCCTTGTGGAAGAGGTCACTTACCAGGTAGAAGGATTGCATGTAAAGGAAGAAGAAGAAGAAGAAGAAGAAGAAGAAGAAGAAGAAGAAGAAGAAGAAGAAGAAGAAACAAGTATCCCCGAAACCTATCCCAATCACATTTTTTTGCTCGTGCACCTACGGGAGTCGCTAATTAGCTTGACGTTTTTTACCGCACAACCACAACTTACCGTTGGCGGTCAGTGTCCTCCACCTCCTCGTTTAGTTGACCGCTTCAGCACCTCGGAAAGGAAGCACAAAGATCGACGGGTAATTTATCCACACTGTGGCGGCTCGTCGTCTCGCGACTAAGGCTACATTCAAATATGGAGTGCTTGAGCGATCGTTGCCCAAGAAAAATCAAACAAACAAAGAAACAAACAAACGTGCAAACAAACGTGCAAACAAGCAGGCAAACAAACAAATAAGCCAACGAACAAAAGTGACGAATAAAAGGTAGGGCGGGAGGGGCGGGAGGGGCGGGAGGGAAGGTGGAGAAAAGTCCCTAGTGGGGTAAGGAAGAGGAGAGGCCGATTCGCAGCCATTTTTAATAACCCTACGACTAGATGTGTATGTTGGTATGTGTCAGGTCAGCCATATTGTTGGATGTGTCGGGAGAGGAGTTTTTGCCACAAGCAGTCCTCGGCTTTCAAGAGCGCGAGGTTAAACAGATTGTCAAGTCTCGCTCTTTCTCAACGTTTTCTCAACGTCGACTCGCAAGGTGGTGCTTATACTACTGACGTCAATATATATTATGGCTCCACGTCACTGCGGGCACGCGATTTGAGAAGCTGCTCACATAATTTAGCAGCTTTGCTTGATAAAATGGAGGGAAAGCCGTATCTTTCCTAGCGTCGTCCAAATCTTGATTTTTACCATTATCTTTTCGTTGCAATGTTTTGCATTCTGATGGCTTTTGTTCAATTAAAGTATTGGGCTTTTTGGAATCAGTCAATCAGTCATAGCGATAATAGGTAACGATAACAATAATAATAATGGCTTAGCTCGGGATGAATAGCCGTGATGAGGGTGGAGATTGTAAAAGGAGAGAATATCGGAAAATATCAAAGTTCCGAAGAATTTGAATTCTTTTAATATAGAAGAAACGCAACTTTACCCTCAAGCAGATTCCTATATTCGTTCTCGAGATTTCCTGTCCTCTTTTTAATAATACTGAATAAAATTCCATATATACATATATATATATATATATATATATATATATATATATATATATATTGTTTTAATGTAAAGAGTTAACGACATATATATATATATATATATATATATATATATATAATTAATGCGATTTAGGGTTGTTATTAGTTAATATGACTAAATAATAATCTAATCGGCACATTAATAATTGTAAGAATACCATAAATGAGAATTTCAATTGAAATTAAAACAATAGACTTTATCTGTAATAATGTAAAACTGTTGATTAACAATAATAAGAATGGTAATAATACTTCTCTTTTTCTTTTAACTTTATGACAAATGTAGGTAGTAGGTAACACGAAAATAAAGTAATTTCGTTTATGTGCCTCAATGAAAGAGCGCGAAACTAACTAACCTGAAGTTGTACCGCGACGATACGTAGTAATCCTCGCCAAACCGTGGCCCATTAATAATAATAATAATAATAATAATAATAATAATAATAGTATTATTAGCAATGACAATTATTATGATCCACTAATATTCTTGCGGATCAGCAATATTTAACATCACCTCGTTCCTCCTGCTAACGCATTCGATTTCTTTGAGTCATTGTCCGATACGTTACATCATCCACAAGAATATGGCCTTTAAAGGTGAAATTATATTGTCACTGGGGCAAAAAAGACGAAGACAAGGTCTCGTAGCACTCGATGTACTTTCAAATGGAATTACTCTATTTTTAAAAGCATTAATCAATGTCCGGGAAATATTAGACCTGATTCAGAAGAATCGTTAGCACGTCTGGCCGTATATTTGAGCACGGATTTGGGGTGAGGTGGAGGCGAGGGAGGGGGGGGGGGCTGAAAAATAAAAGGGAAACAGCCAAGAAATTTCGAGGATGCTTAAGGAAATCGATATTTGTGAAAATCCAAGCGCTCAGCCGCCGCTATGAGCCCGGGCCGCGGTAGCTGCCCCGCAAAATCCTTCGCAATCCCGAGTGGCGCGTGTATGATCGATCCGCGCTCACGTGCGGCTGTTTCGAGGTGTGTTGTGTCAGGAGGCTTCGCAGCTTAATCTACGGCCAAAAAGACGTACGAGACGTTTTGGCGCGCAGTGCCTCAGAATAAAAATGAGTCGTCGTTGTCGTGGTAGTCGTCGTCGTCGTAATCGTTGTCGTCGTCGTCGTCGTCGTAGTCGTTGTCGTCGTCGTCGTCGTCGTCGTCGTCGTCG
>NW_011949177.1:0-420 GCF_000503995.2 Ceratosolen solmsi marchali
GGACGCCAGTATTTGTTGCCCAAATCCAATGCTATTACCTTAATTATACGAAAGTTAATGGCGGAAATCACTGAGTTATAAACTTCCAAAAAATTCAAGTTAATAGCATAGAATTTGGACAGAAATACTGGTGACCTAATAGCCCGATTCCTCCCAAATTTTTTGTACATGTAAAGGACATCAGTTGCTACAAATATCCTAAAGTACGAGACATTTCAGTCATAAACTTCCGAATAATTTATGTAGAAGCATAGAATTTGGACAGAAATACTGGTGACCTAATAGCCCGATTCATCCCGAATTTTTTGTGCATGTAAAGGACATCAGTGGCTACAAATATCTTAAAGTACGATTGCTTACGGTCATAAACTTCCGAATAATTTAAGGTAATAGCATAGGATTTGGGCAGAAATACTGGCG
>NW_011949177.1:656-868 GCF_000503995.2 Ceratosolen solmsi marchali
GATTTCAGTCATAAACTTCCGAATAATTTGAGGTCATAGAATAGGATTTGTGCAGAAATACTGGCGTCCTAATAGCACGATCCTTCCCAAATTCTTTGTACATGTAGAGGACTTCAGTGGCTACAAATATCCTAAAGTACGAGTGATTTCCTCCATAAACTTTCGAATAATTTAAGGTAATATCATAGGATTTGGGCAACAAATACTGGCGA